>NC_050455.1:76422412-76722412 GCF_903995425.1 Onychomys torridus
GAAACTTCTATTTACGGTAAAAGGTGATTAATACAGTGGCTCACAAATGGACAAAGTGTAGAGAATATGAGTCTGCTGAATGCTCAGCACTAAAGGGAACGTGTATACTGCACACATCCTAAACCTCAGAGATCATTCTAGAACAGGGGCTGGAAACAGGAGAAGAGACACCAGCAGTAGAGGAATACAATCAAACATTATTTTCCAAATAGAGGAGGGTAGCTGAACATATGAACTCACACTAGTTACAACATCATGTACAACACTTGTGCAAGTTCAAGCCAGACCAAGTCCCACTATGTAGATGAAAATTGGATACAAAATTCTACCCCAAGCCATGGAGCCATAAGCAACAGTTAGATGGTAGGAGAGAGAGACAGTTTTCTCTAAGGGTATAGCCCCAGTAAGTAAACCACTTCTTTTGGAAGACAATGTGTTCAAGAATATTTGGGGAACACAAAAACACAAATTGATACACACACACACACACACACATACACTCACTCACTCACACACACACACACAGTTGGGTAGGTAGGAAAGAGAGAGTAGACAAAGGGAGTGAATATGAAAATACAATCTAAACAAACTGTACAAAACTCTACAAAAATAATTTTAAATAAAAATAACTGAAGAATATAGCAGATTTTATTTTTCAGGTTATTGGGGTTCTCCATTATGACTTCCAATTTGCATTGGAAGTAGCTCCCCCAGTTTGCATCCCCACAGTGATCTAGGTTTCCTCATCCCCATAGTGATAGAGGTTTCCTCCTTCTCTACAACCTCATCAGAATTTATTGTCATTTGTTTTGTTGATCTTGGCCATTCTGACTAGGGTGAGGTGAAATCTCAAAGTTGTTCATTTTCATTTCCTAATTGGTAACAATGAAGAACACTTTTTGAGGTATTTGTTAGCCATTTTTACTTCTTCTACTTGGAAACTTCTTGTTTGGATCCATATCCCACAGCAATAGTCTGAAACAAAAACAACACAGATATATTCAAAGAAAAAGAGGCTATCAATTTGAGAGTTGGAGGAGTTAGAAGGATGTGGGAGTAGTTGGACAGATGGCACCTGGGAGGGGCTAGAAGCATGACAATGAAGGCGAAAAGTGATAGAGTTGTATTTAATTAACACTATATAAAAATAAAAAATAAATTATGGAACAAAAATAAAATAACTAAATAGAAGGAAAAGTTACTGCTTTTAAATTTTCAAATCTATTAGATAAAAGTGCTATATGACCTTAGGGAATTTTTTGTTTTTAGTGACTCATTTTCTTCAACTATATGCTGGAATTGTAATGGTGATTACCCCACGAAGCAATGATGATAATAAAATGAAATAATGCAGATTAAGAAATCAGAATCTGCTTCTCAGATCTAAAACCTGATGTACATCAGGAAAGAGAAAAAGCAAAGAGGTATTGAGAAACCCATCTGGGAAAGCTGCTGTGGATATAGCGGATGTCCAAGCCACACAGAGGATCAAGCAGAAAGATGCAGGAATCAGATCACAGAGACCAACTAGACCCGGAATTTTGTCATCTAGACTCTGAAGAGTTACTTGAGAATTATTAAGCAGGAAAGAGCCAAAACAAAGAGCATGTTTCAGACAGCTCATTCTATTAATGATGTGGATGATTAGGTGTTCGTGTAGGTAGAGACAGATGGAGAAACACAGATAAGGCACTCAATCCATGGAAGAAACTTTTCCCTAATTCATGTTCAGTGCTCCAAATTTCATCTGTACAGTTTTGGATATCTATATGACAGCCTCTTAATCATCAATGAGTCATACTCCACAAATATGGGAGGTTACATTTCCAGTGTGACATTTCAAAGAACAGTGTCCTGAAACTCAGATTTATAAGATACATATAATTACTAATTCAAGGATGATGTGGGGAAACACACAGAGGTGAAGCATCACACGTTCCAGGAGATGCCATGTCAAGTTTGTTTCTTTGCCATATTAAAATGATGTGCTTTCACTTTCTGACAAGCATTATCATCCTCTGTCTAATATAATAACCACAATCAACACACAAGGAAGATCCAAGTATTATCCTCATCTTACAGAAGAAGAAGCAACTGTCAGTGGTGTAGTTATTGCATCAACTTAAGCCAGAAAACCACATACTCTGACTTCCCCTTTCCAAAAATAGTTCCACCAAGAAAGACCTGAATATTAATTCTACATGGTTGTCTTAACTTCATGGCAAGGAGATCAAGCTTGAAGCTGCCATAGTGATTAAATGCCAATCAAAAAGGGACATGAATTAAGCAAGCTCACAGGGATAAAGGTTCATGGTACCTGGCCATAGAGTAAGGAAGGGAAGAAACAGGATACATATTATTCTCATTTTGGGGACAAATGCAAGTAAAGATAGGTTTTCTGGTTCCTTCTTTGTGGGTACAGTGCACTATGGCAAAGAGGATGGGGCCACAAGAGAGCAAAGTGACTGTCACATTACATCTGCAGTCAAGAATCATGTACATGACTATTAATGTTCAAATTACTTTCTTCTTTTTATTCAGTCCCAGGACCACAGCCTATGTAATAGAATATCCAGCCTCAGTTAACCAAAGGTAGAAATTCCCTCACAGATATGCCAGAGGTTTGTCTCCAGGGTTGTTCCAGATGATGTCATTAATTAGCAATAGAAGTCATCATAAAGACTAAGAAGAAAACCATATGGAATGACTTCTAGACCATTCTTTGTATGCTGTGTAAAGAGATAGGAAATGTTGGAGAAAGAGTAATTTGAACAGAGATCATGGCTCAGATGCCTTCAGTTGTAAAAAGTTTAAGAATAAGGTCTATCTAGTTACCTTGTAGAAGGCCTATCTGGAGTAACGGGTTCAGAAGACTGGAGGAAGATCTAAACATCATCATCATCATCATCATCATCATCATCATCATCATCATCATCATGGAGCTGATGTTTAAGTGGCAATTAGGTTCACTATAGGGAAGTTAGTCCAGTGTGGTTTTTTGCCACAGCTGAATGCCACAGCCAGAGGATTTTATGGAGAATAAAGTTTTCCTTTGTTCATTGTTCTAAATGCTGGAAAGCTGAACATTGGGTGGCTGCAGTTGGTGAGGTCCTTGCTAATGGAGTCTGCATACTCAAGGAAGTCCATCTAATAATACAATAAGACAGAACATCTTAGCTCAGGTTTCTTCCATTCTCAGAAAGCTATGGCTCCACAAAGGGCTTCATGTAATGATAGTCACCTCCCTAAGGTCCCATTTCCAATATGAGAGCATGATTAACTTTTTGTCTAATCTTCTTACTATCTCAAAATAGAGATTAAAATCAACATGAGTTTCAGCAAGGACATTCAACACATACAAAAGCACTCTGAAAGATCATTGTGTAATATTAAATATGTTAACCAGGACTTCCATAGATGTGCCACTACTCAGAGTGATGACTCTGCATATCCCATGAATGAAAGAAACATTTGTGAAGAGGAAATATCTTGTAAGATGTTATAGCAGACAGTTTGAAATCATTACTAACTAAACAGAACCAATAGGAACTATTTTAATTTCCTTAGAATTTAAATCAAAGTGAGAGTGTCATTATATTAGAATAAGTGCTTAATAATCTCTATGAATAAACAGAAAAATTATTTTATCAGGGCCATGAAGTAAATATGGTGTGAACACAAAAGAGAATCATCATGGAGTTGTCTGTATGATCTTCTCATGTCCATCTTGGTAGCCAGCATGAACAAAAAGAAAAAGGGAGAGATTTTATGATCTGGGGATGGAGCTCAGTTAGTAGAATATTTGGGAGTTGGAGGTAGGAGGATCAGATATTCAGGATCACTCTCAGCTACACAATGAGTTTCAGAAAAGCCTGGTGTGTGTGTGTGTGTGTGTGTGTGTGTGTGTGTGTGTGTGTGTGTGTGTGAGAGAGAGAGAGAGAGAGAGAGAGAGAGAGAGAGAGAGAGAGAGAGAGAGAGAGAGAGGTGGGGGGGTGGATTATAATACAAGTTGACAACTTTGTACAAAATTTCACATTATTGTTTAGTCTTCTCTAAATTATTCAAATATACGTCTTACTAAGAGATAAATTGGTAATACTATCAATCTTGTCTTGTTCTAAAGATATAGCATCTGTGTCCTGAATCTCATGCATTAAAACAACCATTAATAAAACATTTCATAATAATAACCCATCATAATAAAGTCCGTTAAATTAGGAAAATCTCTGTTCAAATGAGAACAGCAGTTACTGCCCATTTTATTTAAGAACTTATCATTTTTTTCCTCCAGAGTTCAAACATTTGGAAAACAAAACCAGCATGCTGTCCATAACAAATAGGACCCTCCTGGTGCCTTGTGTATTAAGAACTTTGATTAGTGCCATGTTTGGGATCCTTAATTCAAAGCTAGTCTAAATGCTTTGAGGCTCACAGACAGATTTCCACGATTATCTGGAGAACTGCAAATAAGAGATAAAAATGTGAAGTAAATAAAAATGCCTCTATGTATAAAGAGCTATGTGTAACAAGGGCCTTAGGAAAAGTCAGAAAAATACAATGGATGACCAACAAATAGCCAGAGCTTAGTACAAGAAGGAAAAAGAAAGAAAAGTAGATAATAATCCCCAGTGCTGTTAACTACAACACCTATTCTAGTTTTCTGGTGTTAAAGTCATATGAAATTAGCTTAATCAAAAAAATTAAGTCAACTATCTTTTCAATGTGCTTCTTTTATCAATTTGTATATGTCATCATTATATTGTATTTTAAAGAATTGGAGATTGGAGAGATGGTTCAGGGGATAAAGTACTTAATGCATAACCCTGGGAATCTTCATTGAAATGGCCAGAACTGATGTAAGTGTGGGTATTATAGTATGTGTCTGTATCACTAAGGCTCCTACAGCACAATGTGATATTGAAAGAGAGGCCTTAAAAGCTCATGGTTGAGCTAGGCTGAAGAACACACTGTCCAACAATAAGATAAGAGACCCTTCTCAAACAAATTGGAAAATGAGAACCAACATCTGAGGTTGTCTTCTGACCTCTATATACCACAATAAGCACACATGCACTTATGTTCACACACATACATGCACACACATCATATACACACAATAAAAAATGTTAAGAGACATTTTTGTTAACCTCAATCTATTTCCCACTATGTCATTCAAAGCTAATTTATTTTATACCACATATCACTATCCAACTTGTGTATTCCTAAAGACATAACACACATATATACAATTCACACCTACACCAAGTATTTTATATTTAAGTAATATATTTTGGCTGATAAAAATAAAATGTGAATTCAACTAAAAGTAGTGGTAAGGGTACTGTCCATATTTGACCCTCTGTAATTCAGTAACATAAGAAAATATGTTCAAAGGACTGGAGACATGGCTCCACAGTTAAGAACATGCCTTGTTCTTGCAGTGAATGAGTTTGAATGCCAGCAGCCATGGTGGACACCTTAAACTACATGTAACCTCAGATCCAGGGGATCTAACACCCTCTTCTGACCTCTGCAAGCACCTGGACACATGCACACATACCCAAGCAAAGACACACATATAGATACACTCATGTACATAAGAATAAATCTTTTAAAACACAGAAAATACCTTCAAATTACTGAAATTTTAATTGGTAGAGAAATTTTTAGAGCAAACATAGCTTATGCTATCTGTTCTTTCACTCATATAACTATATTCTCCCTAGATGGTATGATTAGAATAGGAATACTGTTATACTAAAAATTTAAGGTATCATAATTCACATTTGCAGTTTGGGACTTTTTGTATTTGTTACATTGCACTATGCTCTAAAGCTATGTCACCCTGAAGGTAATGTTTTTACAAACTTCTAGAAGTTGACAATCCCTCTCTTTGAACAAACAGGATTTCTTCCTACTTTCCTGATATTTGGTTTATTTATTTAGTGTTTGCTGAATTATTTAGCACAAAGTTTTTTGAACCTACCAACTCACTGACAAATGATAGGTAAATGTGAGGGAAAATCTAAATAACTTCTCTGATTATAAAAGTAGGCCAACATTGATTCAAGTATAATTCTTTAATTCTAGTTGTTGGTTTTAAGATAGCTTTTAAAAAAAGAAACATACTTAGTTGAGACAGACCACTTCCTGTGGTCTGCAAGATGTAGGACACTTAGCTACCTCTCCAGCACCTTGTCTGCCTGCATACTGCCATGTCCCATCATGATAATAATGGATTGAACTTCTGAAAATTCTGTAAGCTACCACTTCAATTAAATGTTTTCCTTTATAAGAGTCGTTGTGGTTCTGGAGTCTCGTCACAGGAATAAAAACCTTAACTAACACAGAAATTGGTACCAGAAGTGGGGTATTGATGTGTTGGTCTGACCATGTTTTTATTTGGAGGAATTTGGACCTTGGTACTTTGGGTTAGAAAAGCAGTGGAATGCTGTAAGCACTGTTTAATGAGCCATACCAGTAGGAACAACTTTGGGAGGTTTACTCAAGAGATTTTAAAGGAGAATTTTGGTATGTTGCCTAGAAATTGTTCTTGTGATATTTTAGTGAAGAATGTGGTCTATCTTTTGACCTTGTCCAAAAAGGTTGCATGAGGTTAAAATAAAGAGTTTTGGATTAATTCCCTTGGAAGGGGACATCTCAAAGTAAGTATAGACTAGTATAGACTCTGTTATATGATTACTAGTGTTAACTCAAATGAAGATATATAATGAAAAGAAGCAAACTGAGTAAGAAAAAATATTTGAAGATAAAAGGCTCACAGGAAGTGGAAGGAGCTAAGTCCTGTATCCAAAGAGATAAACAGATTAAGAAATGGAATAAAAGGAGTGGTGACCTCAGGGCAAGATCCCACCCAGCTAAGTTTCCAACTTATGAAAAGGAATTAAAGAGGAGCTTAGAGCCAGATGTGGTAATGCATGCCTCTAATCCCAGCACTCAGAAGACAGAAGCTGGCAGATCTCTTGAATTTGAGGCCAGCTTGGTCTACAGATCCAGTCTCAGGACATCTAAGCTTAGTCAGTAAAGAAAACAGAAAACTTTTGAAGATGTAATTGAACAAGGGGTCCATGTGCCAGACCCAAAAAACAATAGAACTTAGCAGTTTGAGCTATGTAGTTTTGGCCTAAAGGATAGAAGAAAGGGGTTACAGAATTTACCTCTATAACTAAAGAAAGCCATGGAGGCCAGGCATGTGTCAGGGGTGTCCCTGAACGTAAGCCCAGAGAGGCCACGATGTGAAGCTATGAAGTGGAAACCTGAATTGCCTTAGAGACCCTAAGATGTTAGAGCTGTCAGAGATGTGGGATAAAAGTTGAGGAAAACTCTAACAGGAAGTGGAAACAGCCCCAGACAAAGAAGTATGTTCCAGTCAACAAAGATGAAAGGAGTTGGATATCTGAAAAACATTTTGACATCAGATATGATGATGCAGAGTTTGGAGTTTGTCTGGCTGGTTTCTGCTCTTGCTTTGGTTCACTATTTCCTCACTATGCCCCCTTTCCTGTGTTTGGAATGATAATGTACATACCATGCCATTATATGTTGGAAGTATGTGATCTGCTATCTGATTTTGATTTTATAGGGGATTACAGTTAAGAGATTGTCATTAGTCTCAGAAGAGACTTTGGACTTTGAAACAAGTTTGAGACTGTTACTGACTATGAGGACTTCTGAAACTGGACTGAATGCATTTTTGCATTATAATATGGCTACAAGCCTTTGGGGAGTAGGGAGTGGAATGCGGTGATTAGGAAGAAAATAGTCCCCAAAGGAAGTGGCATTATTAGGAGATGTGGCCTTGGAGGAAATATGTTACTGTGGAGGCAGATTTTGAGGTCTTATGCATGCTCAAGCCCTGCCCATTGATACAGACCACTTCTTGTTGCCTTCAAGATGTAGAACTCTCAGCTAACTCTCTAGCACTATGTCTTCCTTCATGCCATCATGCCTCTCCATGATGATAACGGACTGAACCTCTGAAACTGTAAGCCACCATCTCAATTAAATGTTTTACTTTATAAGACTTGCCATGGTCATGGTGTCTCTTCACAGAAATAGAAACCCTAACTAAGACACTTGCTTTTTATCATTAGTGTGAGTTCTTCAAGGGGCTATAGATATAACAGCCACTTGTGTCTAATCTGCTTATAAAGGCCAACACATCAGTAGACACAAGAAAATATAAGAAACAACAAAAGGAATAGGAAGAAGGAGAAACTGAGAAGCACTTACTCTGCATCATCATATGAGGCCTATGCTAGGCTATAATGAAAAAAATCCCTAAGTAGACACCAAGAAGAGGCCAGTGATATATACCACCTATGTTCCAATCCTCAGAATTCTAGTAAAATAAACTCATACGTTCTATAAATTTTCTCCTCTCATGTATTTTTGTCACAGCAATAGAAAATGCACTAAGACAAATGGTGTCAATGAAGTAAGCCATTTAGAGTTTCAAAGAAATGCACTAGTCCATTGAAACTAAGAAGGGAATTGTATAGTTTTCTCATTTATGAAGTCCAGACTATCTATATGAAATCCTGGCTAAAAAAAAAAAAAAAAAATCAATGAGCATAATACTTAAAAGCCATGAATCCACCTGTATGAAATTTCATTGAAGCCAGCTGAAGAAAAAACTCCATTGTGTGATATCCAGAAATAGATAATAATTAACCAACCAACCCAACAATGCAGGCAAGAGAGCTGTTCCATGGATGCCTAATGCTTATTCAGCTCTTGAAACCATGCCTTTTAAAAACACCACAGGATCTACCTTTGAATAAAACGAAGTCCCCAGAATTAAGGGGACTACCAAATTGAAAAGATTCCAGGCTTTGCTCTGGTCTGCCTTTCATTGTTGCATATCACTATCTGTAGCCTACAGCCTTGTTTTCAGGGTTTTGTCACGGTGTGACTTTAGTATGTAAGTAGCTAACTTCCAAACTCTGCAGGTGCTCCAAGATGCCACTAAAAGTCACCAGGAGCCTTTTAAGTGACGATTGTATGGTAGTTGATGAATAAACATTTAGTAAATATGTAAGGATTGGTATCTTCTGGCTCATTTGAAGTCTAAATATCTTCTTTCATAATATTAATATTTCTAAATTTTAGCACACTTTAAATTTTGCCATTAAAATAATAAATGGCTTCTAAAATTCTGTTTATGTTCTCAAGAAATCTACTAAAAGCCAGAGAAGACTGAGCCAGCTAACTACAGAATGAATGAAAGTTAAGTAGTCAGTGACATTTGAAAGCACTGAGTATATTAATAAAAGGCAGACAGTATACTTGAAAGAAAACATCTTTATGAAACCCTTCAGTACAAACAATGAATTTAGGCCAATAAAAGTTTAAAAACAATAAAGTTTACATAATTCCTACTGAATCTATCTTTCTAAAAAGGGAGTCAAAGAAAAAGTACCATAAAGAAAAATTCCAGATGTTCTGGATAAGACAATTCTAGGTGATTTGTTCAGAAATGGAGAGAGGTACCTGAAATGTTTGGAAGGAGCACATGAACAGAGAACTCAGGAAGAATAGAGATAAAGGGAGACTCAGTGTAAACAAAGTCTCTGAACAGACTGAACAAGGCAGGGATATAAACAAGGAAATGGACTATATTCACAAGGAAGGAACCCATACCTTTGTCTTTCTCTGTGTCCCTCTGCCTTTCTCTCTCTCTCTCTCTCTCTCTCTCTCTCTCTCTCTCTCTCTCTCTCTCTCTCTCTCTCTCTCATGTGGTATATATGTGTCTGTCTGTCTGTCTGTATGTGTCTGTCCATCTGTGTCCGTGTAGAGGTTTACTTGCCTCTGAGTATTAATGTGAATGCCAGAGGTTGATGTCAAGTGTATTGCTTTATGACTCTTTGCTGAATATTTTGAGAGATAAGGTCTCCCACTGAACATGGAATTCATCCTTTGGGTGACACTGGTTGGCCAGTAAGCCCCCAGGGAACCACCTGTCTTCACCATGCACCTTCAGTTCTCAGGCCACAGGGACTGCTCTCTGTGCCCAGCTTTTATGGGGTATTCAGGATCCAAACTCAGGCCTTCCTGCTTACACAATAAGCACTTTACCCACTGAGCCATCTCCTCAGCCCATAAAGAATGCACATTGACACTAAAGCAGAAGGCACAAGGAGAAAGCAAGAGTGATGATTGGATCAATCTACATATTAAAGGCTAAAAAATGACATTGTGAAATTTTTCTTAAACCCAAATCATTCCTCAAACTGAAAAAGAGGTAGAAAATGAATTTAGCAACTAGACATAAGTATAGTAAACTTGAAATAGCCACTTGCTACCAAATTAGTGTTTCATTGTATGGATGTACCATCAATTGTTTACTCACTAAGCAGCTGACAGATACTGAGATATTTGAAGTTCTAACAATAGAGAAACAATAGTTTCATTTGCTTTGTATCCTAAGCAACAATTAAAGTTCTAAAAATGAAACTAATAATGAATAATGTTCAAATGGTGAATTCTGTTTGTTTTCATTTCCCTAATGAACAAAATTTTTTTTTCAGTGACTCACAAGTCACTTATGTCTTTTGAACTTGTAAAATCTTTGGCTCATTTTCAATTGTACTACTTGTCATATTAATGACGTCATGGTAGATAGATGGAGGTATAACGACAGACATACAGATGGCATAGTGTCACGTGACTGTTGCTGGGATATATGAATTAACGTATGTTCACACCAGAGAAGGCACCAAAAACATGCAAAAAGAATGGTTCTTTCAAACTGTAGGACAGTAAACAGTGAGTGTATCGAATTACTTAAAGAAGCATGGTTACTTAAAGGGAGCTGGAGCACCAAAAGTCCATACCCATGTGGGTGACAATGCACAGAAACTCTAGAGCCTCCTGCACTATTTGTAAGCAACTACACAGAATGCACTCTCCCTATTCCTAGCTATTGTTAGCACTTATGTTACTTCTATGACATTACTTTGTAAAACTAGCAACTTTCAGGAGCTGCCTGAGCCTTGTAAGTTTCTTTTACTTCCTAGGCCTTGTATATTTCATTTATTTGCTGAGCCTATGAGCCTCCTTTCTCACTCTAAGAAGCAATGATTTTGAGGGGAATTAGCAACACAGTGCCTAGATACAGTACTGTGTAGCTATATTCCTGAATAAAATCCTTTATCAGATCAATACCTTGTACACATTTGCTTCCAGTCTATAAATTGTTTGTCCATTGCCTTAATGATGTTTCCTAATGCATATTTATAAATTTAGATGAATGCTAATTTTATTAGTTTACTTTTGATACTGTGACAAACACCAAAACCTTTGATAGCTAAAAACAACACAAACTCATTATTTTACTGTTCTGTCTATTAGATGTTGGCTATAGTTTAGATGTGGAGTAAGATCCTTTAATGGCTCATGTGTTGGAAACTTCATCTTCAGTGTGACACAATCAAGAAGTAATGGGGCCTTTAAAGGGCAGCACCTAGGAGGAGGTCCTTAGGACTTTCCTTTGAAGGGAATTAATGTAGCTTTTATAGATCCTAATTAGGCAAAACAAAAATCCATATCCTTAAGGTGGTCCAAATGAGAATGGCTTCCATAGGCTCATAAGCTTGAATACCTAGTCCCCAGTTAATGGAACTGTTTGGGAAGGATTAGGATGTATGGTTTTGTTAGAGGAGGTGTGTGACTGAGGGTAGACATTTGGGTTCCAAAAGCCCAGGCCATTTCCAGTTTGCTCTCTCTGCCAGCTACTTCCTCAAGAAAGTGAACTCTTAGCTGTTGGTCTGGAACTCTGCCTGCTACCATGCTTCCAGCCATGATAGTCATGGACTCCAACACTCTGCAACTGTAAGGCCCCATCACACACCTCTATAAATTGCCTTGGTCATGGTGTCTTATAGTGATATTTTATTTGTATTGAAATGTGATTTTATTTGTATGTTAATAAAGTTGCCTTGAGGTCAGAGCAAGCCAGAGCAGAAGCTGGGCGGTAGTGGTGCACGCCTTTAATACCAGCACTTGGGAGGCTGAGCTAGGTAGATCTCTCTGTGTTCAAGGACATAGCCAGCATGGCAGACACACGCCTTTAATCTCAATACCAACCATAGAAGACCTGGAGGTCTGTACAAACAGGCAGTGACGAGGAGGAAATGTGGCTGGGTTTACAACCAATGAGAAAACAGAACAGAAAGTCTATAAATAGACAGGACACACAGAAGTAAGTCTCTTGTGGAGAGGAAGGACAGCAGAAGCAGTGAAGGGTAAGGTTTTCTGCTCCTGCTCTGACCTTGTGGTTTTTAACTCTGCAATTGGTTCTGTGTTTCTTATTTAAGAAGACATGATGCTACCTGCCATGACATGGTGCACTCTGGAACTCACTCATCAGAGGCTGCATTGACAGTTTTCTTTGATCTATTAACTTTTATCCTCCAGAATGATGGGACAATAGTCTTGTCTACTTTATAAGTTCCCCAGCCTCTGGTATTTCATTGTAGCTACAGAAGACAGACTAAATATCTCTAACAGAGATTCACTATTGCAAGCTCAATAGTTATTAACTATTACATAATAGTTATTAACAGGTTACATTCTTTTCTCAAGGCTCTCTCAGAGAAAGCATTTTTATGCCTTTCCCAACTTTTCAAAAGCTGTTCACCCATGGGCTATTGGTCCCCTTCTACCATCTAGAAACCAACAATAAGACAGATCTCTGACTCTAATTTCTTAATCACATCTTCTGCATTTAAGGATTTTTGTGGTTAGGGATTGGGGAGATAGTTCAAAAGTTAAGATGGTTTGCTGCTCTTCAGATGACATGAATTTGGTTACAATTATTCAGTTCAAGAGCTTATAAACACCTGTAACTCCAGATCCAAAGTAAACAGTAAAGAGTGAACTCCAGAGGAAAGAAAACAGATACACAAAGAGAGAGGAGAGGGAGAGAGAAAAAAACTAAAAATAAATCTAAATAGAAAAATTATTGTGGTTAGATCAAGCCTATTCCAATTTCTTGCATCTTGCATTCCAAATTTTGATGTCAACACATCCTTTTTGCCATGTAAGAGAATGTATTCAGAGGTATTGAATACAAAGATATGGACAGATTGATAGGGGCAGATTATTTTGCCCACTAAACAAAGGTATCTTGGTGCTTCTTTTATGGTAATAGCTTGTAAAGCACTTTGTAAAAAGTCTTTACCTAAACTAGGTTCCGAAGATTTTATCTTCTACTACTTAGCAAGCTCTTATAGTTCTTTTATTCAAATATATTATATAACTCAGCTTAAATCATTTATTTACTATGAAGCAAGGATTGATATTAATTTGTCTCCTGTTTATTTATGAGTTTGTAGCAGTGAATTTCTACTTGGATTGCCTTGTTGTTGACCCTTTTTAAAATTCAGCCTTGATCATATGTCTCAGGATGCATTTCTGGGTTTTCCACTTTATTCTATTGATATGTATATGTTTAGATTTATGCTGATTTTGATTGCAGTGGCATTCTAGTAAGTTTGGACTCTAGAGATTTCACAACAATAGAATAAGTGTTATGATTTTTTTGCATTAAAAATGAAACAATTGATTAAATAATGATAATGACAGCTTGATGAAATTTTGGCATTTAATTTCTACCTATAAAAATATGCTTCTGTTTTTCCAGGATCTTACTAAAAATTTATTACTATTTATGACCCTGTACAATAATCATTCCTTAGAATGCTATTTACTGTCTGTAACTTCACATGGCATGTATTTTATATAGTGCCTTGGACTTTTTAAGTAACTTGTAGAATATTTATCAGTCTAAATTGTGGATCCACCAGTAGTTTAAATGCGCATTTATCTTGTATTTTGCAGCACCAGGTATTTGATTCAATAAGTGTCATTAACATGGAATGTAATCTATTACTAACCAAAACGAATTCTTAGGAAATAATACATCCATGTTGACTGTTAATAAATGAGATTTCCTCTCAATAACAATATAGTTGCTCACCAAAAAAGATCTGAAAAAGAACCGATAACCCAGGAAAACACCACTAAAACAACAGAGTGTGGCTATAGGAAGAATTGAAACTGATGTGTCCTGGCCAAGCTGTAGGTGAGGAGCTGAATTCATCTATGCTTTGACCTCTACTTTGCATCTTATCTTGCTATTACGGCCCTGACTCTTTTTTTTCTGCGAGTGTCTATATGTTCTCAGGATAGAATATTGCTAATTGCCTGACATTTGCCTAGTGAAAGTACCCATGTATCCAAATCCCTGTGTGTTCACTAAGTGATCTCAGGTTACTGCTGCCTGGTAGTGTAGTTGTACCTTCTGTGATCCTGGATGAGGTGCAGCGGGAAGGTCAGGTGTTACAATGTGAAGGAAATAGTAACATGAGTCAGTGCAGCAAGACTACTGCGTTGGTGGATGTATACATCAAGCTCAGTTTTCTCCAAGGGGAGAGGCACCTCCATCTGTGGAGCAAGCATAGCTTCAAAAAGAAACTCAAAAGCTAGGTGATTTAAAAGGAAATTGGAATTTCCCCACAGGAAATGAAATAGCTTTTGAGAGGTGGCTCCTATGATATCATCATATTTGTATCCATTAAATTTAATGTTGCTTGCTTGGAATGTGTTCCTAGTATACTGAGTGGTTTTTGAAAACTCTTAACACATATTATGTAAGCAAATTTATGTAACATCACCTGTGAAGTTGCTTGTCAACTAGACCAGGAGGCATGAATTTATGAAAATATGTCCCCAGAAAGGAAGAAGGAAAGAGTAGGTGCCAATCAGGCATTGAAGACATTCTAGGATGTCTTAACAATGAAGGACTGAAACCTGTTTTCAGATCCTGGAAGTACTAATTATCATATTTTGTAGCCAGGTGGTGGTGGGTATGGGGGACCCAGCAGATATACTGTCTGGCTTAGTAACAAATGGATGGAGGACTCTAAGACTGTTGTCTTGTTATACACTGTGTCTGTTTCCTAGAACTGCTGAATGAAAGAACTGAACAATTTAAAGTGATATAAATTTATTTAACATAGTTCTGTGGGTCAGAAATTAAAATTTAAAGTGTTGGCACTCCCCTCCCCACCTCTCTCCTTCTCCTACCCTATGACAATTCCAGGGGATACTTAATGTTAGTTTTCTATTTGAAGACAAACCTTGTGTTCTTTGGTTTGTAGATGTCTCGAGGCAACCATTCAGCCATCATCCCTCTGCCTGTACACCAGTTTCTTTGTTTATGTCTGCCTTGTGTTCAAGTTCCCTTGTTTAAAAAAAAAGCCAATCATCTTGGAATATGATCCATATTAGCCACTAACTAAAGACTATATCACAAATGAGGTCACATTCTAAGCCACGGAAACTTAGAGCTTCCAGGTGTGCGTCAGTGTACATACAGAAATCTTATGTTTCATAGTCAGACTATGTTCACAGTCACATTCTTGTTTGTTAACTATTCACATATTATTCATTGATGTCAGGAGATCTTGGCTTTCCCAAAATAACAAAGTACCTTTTGGTTCTTCATAGCTAGTTCCTGAAAGCCAACCATTTTTCTGTTCTCTGTCATATCTGATTTTAGTAGTAGTTTTAACCTGCTCCCATTTCTCTTCAAAATTCAATCTCAGAGTTTTGTGTGAGTGTGTAAATTCACAACATGCACATACACACATGGGGGTTGGGGGGAGAAAGAGAAAGGCTGGGCATTCCTGTGTGTGCCTATAACCCAGTGCTGGTTGGAGAGAGACAGGTAGATCCTGGGAGCTGGCCAACCAGCAAGTTTGGTTCAGTTAAAGATTCTACCTCAAGGAAACAAGGTAGAGAGTGATAAAGATAACACCCAGTATCTTCACTGGACTTTGTGTGCACATGCATGGTCATGTGTGTGTGTGTGTGTGTGTGTGTATATATATATATATATATATATATATATATATATATATATATATATATATATATAGTTTGAGTTTTATTTTGTTAATTTGTATATATATATCACCAATGTAGAAGGGTGAAAGAGAGAGAGAGACTGAGACACACAGAGAGAGACACACACACACAAAGAGAAAGAGAGGGAAAGAGAGATTAGAGAGACCCACAGAGAGAGAGAGAGAGGGAGAGAGATTTTGAAAATACCATCTAATGATATTGTACTCACCTCATTATCTATTTAGTAAAAGAAACAACCTGACTTTATTTGCTTTCTCCCCTGTTAATCAACTCAGTTTTGTGCATTGATGTAGACATAGTTCAGAAGCATATTTCTTCTCATTCAAGAAGAAAACTGCTTAGCATTATTAAGGCTGGTTGGGGCCAGCCCTGCCCAAGAGTGAGTAAGACATAAACATTCCACATCCCCTGTGAGTGACACATAGCAAACAAACTAAAGCATTTCTTCTTGAAAATATTGAAGTCAGGGGTGTCCAGTTGAAGAAAAGGAAGAGGGATTATATGAGCAAGGGGGCATCAAAAGCATGATGGGGAAATCCACAGAGACAACTGAACCAAGCTCATAGAAACTCATGAACTTTAGACCGACAGCTGTAGAACCTGCATGGGGCCGGACTAGACCCTCTGCATACTGGAGACAGCTGTGTAGCTGGGTCTATTTGAGGAGCCCCTGGCAGTGTGATCAGGATCTATCCCTGGGGCATGAGCTAGCTTTCTGGATCCCATTACCTATGGTTGGTCACGGTCGCCTTGTTCACCCTCGAGACAGTGGAGAGGGGCTTGGTCCTGCCTCAACTGAACATACCAGGCTTTCCTGTCCCACCTTGGGAGAATGCACCCTTTTGGAGGAGGAGATGAGGGGTACGCCGGGGAGGAAGGTTAGGTGAGGATGGGGAGAGTGAGAGGAGGAATGAGAGGGCGTCTGTGGTTGGTATATAAAATGAATAAAAGAAATTTTTAAAGAAATATTGAAGTCAGAATATGGAGGAAGATAAAGTGTAAAATAAAGAGAATGATTTGGAAAAAGAACCAGAGAGGAAAGTCCAAGGAGGAGAGAAGAGAGAAAAGATTCTGAGCTCTCCTGAAACTACAGGATATAAAAATTACAGGGTGCTTTGCTTTGCTCAGTCATGCCTCACTTTTCTGCCCAGACAGGACTTTTTAACTGTTAACCTTCTGTCTCCGGCAAATGGCACAGCTCTTCAGTATCAGTGTTTTTACTTATTTGCAAGGCATCAATGGCTCCTAGAGTTAACACTTACCCAGATGATACCAAGTAAACTGGATATATTTCCATTTAGCACTGGCCCTAATTTAATGCAGAAATAAGTGATAATGAGGTTTCCTTCTTGGTTCCATTTCCTTTAGGGCTGGCATTTTGCATGTATAATGGGCTTTTTCCTCAGAGTAACTTGAGTAAGAGCAAAAATGATATGTTGCCTTATTTGTACCCATCATAAATCTCAGCCAAGTGCTCAATAAATATTTGTTAAATTAAATTAAATTATTTCTTTGATGCCTTAGCAGATAGTGCATTATAGAGCTTATTGATCATAATTAATTGCCCCATCACCTATTAAAATTCATCCAGTGTAACATAAACAGTACACTCATCTTAAGATGTTTTACATAAATTGTGTTCCAAATTGAGTATCTGGTTGAGGGATTTCCTCAGCCCTTGCTTCTGGCAGCCTGCTTTTCCTTAGTTTGAAATATTAGTCTCTAAAGACCAGTTTCCTCTGAGCAGATTATCAAGATTAACAGGCATTCTGTGCTTTCTAGTCTGTGAGGAAAGCATTCCTCTATTCCTCCAAGGAAATAAATATACTCTCTACTCTTCCTGGCGTTAATTTATGTTATTTTGTTGTTTCTGAAGTAGTGGTTGTTATGGTGTTCAATTGCTGGTCTTGGGCTTGCCTACAACATTAAGAATACACACATAAACATCTGTGGATTTTTGTTTGAATTTTATTTTGTTAATTTGTTTATTTATTTTTGGTTTCTTGAAATACTGGTGAACAACATTACCACAGAAACTGTAACAGAAAAATAATCTTTCACTCTATATATTCCCATTCTGTTGAGACGTGTCTCATAGCTCCTATAGGATGTCATGAGCATAAACCTGAGCAGTCATTATTTAACATCAACAACTATTTTCGTTGTTATTGCATTTAATATATTTTAATTGGAATAGAATTACATCTTACATCACTTTCTCCCTCCTTCACCTCCCTCCAGTCCCTCACACCTACCCTCTCTCCAACTCCCCCCTCCATTCTCAAGTTGATAATCTCTTTTTCTTTGATTGGTATTATTATGTTTTAATGTTTGGATATATATGGTTTCAGGACTGACTATTGGCCCCTCCCAGGGTCCGGGAAGAATCTACAACCAGCTGATAATTAATCTTTAATGAAAAGAAATGAATCCATGTACACAAAACTCCTTAGTCCATACACTTTATTCTTCTGAGTCAGTTCTC
The DNA here is from genome assembly GCF_903995425.1 of Onychomys torridus. Taxonomy (NCBI): domain Eukaryota; kingdom Metazoa; phylum Chordata; class Mammalia; order Rodentia; family Cricetidae; genus Onychomys; species Onychomys torridus. The sequence continues at coordinate 76,440,852 of NC_050455.1, forward strand.
TTTCTACTTAGCTTCTATTCTGCTCTCATGTCTAGCTCCTTTCTTCATTAATTTCTCCCTACATTAACCTGCTGTCCCCTCTAAGTTCTATCTTAATTCTCTCATCTTAGTTCTGACCCATCTAAGTTCTCATTCATCTAGTTCTTTCCCATCTTAGCTCCTCTTTCATTTCCTTCTTTCTATCTTGTTCTTTCTCATCTTGTTCTTCCCCATTTGGCTCCTCCTCATCTTCCATCTCGTTACTCTAGTACTCTCTTCTTGCCCTTCAATCTAGTTCTTCCCCGTCTCTGTTTGTTCCTCTCAAGTTCTCACCCATCTAGTTCTTCTGTGTCTCCTTATTCTCTCAGTTCTTTTTCTCTTCCATCTCTTTATTCTCTCAGTTCTCCCTAAGTCTCTCTGGAATCCAGTTATAAACCCAAGCAATCCTCTGGCCTAGCAAAGTCACCAGGCTTGAATTCTACAGGGTCATAAAGGTAGGTAAGAATTTTCCTCAGGCAGTGACTGTCAGGCCTTCTTTTACAACCCAAAATGGGAGTGGTAAAAGAGGAGGTCAACTGAGTGCTAATGACCAGTTAGTATATCAAAAAGGGGATCTATGTGCTCAGTCTACATTCATAGAAGTGGTTTGCTGTGGATATCGCTCTGTGTAAATAAAGTTCTGATTGGCCAGTGGCCAGGCAGGAAGTATAGGCGGGACAAGAGAGAAGAGAATTCTGGGAAGTAGAAGGCTGGAGAGACACCGCCAGCCGCCGCCATGAAAAGCAACATGTAAAGACACTGGTAAGCCACAAGCCATGTGGCAAAGTATAGACTAACAGAAATGGGTTAATTTAAGATAGAAGAAGCAGATAGCAAGAAGCCTGCCACGGCCATACAGTTTCTAAACAATGTAAGTTTCTGTATGCTTCCTTGGTTGGGTCTGAGCGACTGTGGGACTGGCGGGTAAGAGAGATTTGTCCTGGCTGGGCCAGGCAGGAAAACTCTAACTACAAATGGCGTCCAACGTGTTGGCAAGAATTTCCACCTAAAACCTGAGAAAAAAGATTCTAAGACAGAGCTAAAAATAGCTTCCTAGTTGTCTCCCTCAAGTTAGCAGCAGCCTGCCAGTTTGAGCTACTATGGCGGGTTCCTGGCATGTGTGTCTGACCTGCAGTGTGGCAGGAATGAGGAGTCTGCAAGCGGCACTTTACTCTGCTGCATGGTAGATTTAGCCTTTGCTAGTTAAAAAAAAAAAAAAGAAAGAAAAAAAAAGTTTCTGGGCTATGCACTACTTTGATAGAACTGCTTCTGAGAGATGATGGTACACATGGCTCCAGACCCAGAGCTGGCGGTAAACTGTACCACAGCCATGTTGGGAAGCTGAGGTGGGCGGAGCCAGCAGCCACAGCAGCGTTTCAGTCTTACAAAGATGGATATTACACAGAGAATCTAGTTTATGTTGTCTTTGGGATTTTTAACTGCAGAAAAAGATTTGATCATAATAGCTATTGAGTTAAACAAATATGTAAATTTTAAAGGTACCTTGACTTCAAAATTTGGATATAAGGATATGTTGCTTTGGAAAGGAGTCTCTGCTTTTGTTTCCACAGAAAGCCAGAGGCTATGGATTTGTTCCAGATTAAGATATATCAGGTTTGATCAACCAAGACCACCTGAAAGGTCTCCAATGACACCATGGCCCAGATGATCTGACATCCAGAATGGTTTCAAGGCAACTGGCTCAGAGGTTCACCCTAATGGACTACACTATAATCCTAAAATTTTCTTTGTATCCCCATAAGATACAGCGCCCCCCTCCAGCAGGAAGTAGTAAGAGAAACTACGCCCACATTCCCAAAATTATCAAGCTGGCTTTGGAGATGGAATTGGCTCACTCCTTCTCTAAACCGAGACATATTGCTAAAAGAAAAGGTTAAGAGATTCTTGTGTCCCAAATCAGAAGAGCCCTCTGGTGTGGGACAGAAAAAAACCAATATTTTTCTTTAAAGCAGGTTGATTATAAATGAGATCTCTTTCTAAAGAAGAAAGGGGAATATGATATAGATATAATAGGATGAAAGGGTAGATTAGGGAACTTACTTCTAAAGAGCAACAATTTGTTTAAAATGTTTTACATTGGTATAGATTTTAGTCTATTGATACAAACTTAAAGTTAATTTTGTTATACTGTGTGTATATTGCTAATCCTGTTTAAAGTATTATGTTTGTATAGCTCATTTTAAATTGTAATGGATAATTAAAAATAGATTAATAATTAGTCATCTATGATAATCATACTCGTAGCCATGTTACTTAAGTCTTCTACATATACACAGAGATATTTCAGGCAGACAGGTAATCTTCAAACACTTCAAAGGTCTACAGAATATGGCATTTAAAATATTTTTAAAATTTAGACTTTCTGGACAGTGAGACATGTCTGCTCCTGGCAGCACCATTTTACTTCAGAGAGGAGGATGGGCATTGAAGACACTTCATAGGAGTTTATCTTCACCTTGACAAAAATAGCCATTTGGACAAGAAACTGTTCTTGCCTGTACTGCTTGATCGACTGGACATGCAGGACCCATAGAAAGGTGACCACTAAACTTTGCTTGACAAAATGGTCCTTCAGGTTCCTGCTTCGCAGAGGAAACTGCCAGACATTCTACAGGACACTGAGAGAAGTGACCAAGAGACTCTAGCCCTGTGGGCTGAAGACAAATGCCCCAACTTTACAAAGGAACATTAGGTGACTGTCCAGGCTGCCAGCTGTCTCTGTCTACTCTTATAAGGCTCCTGAAAAATGCTTACATCCTTCTCCCGGTTCTCAGGTAATATTATATCCTTCTGAGGTCTTTGATGTGGTTGAAGACTAGATAGTTATAATTTCCTCAGTTATGTTACAAGATAAGTTAGATATAAAACTTTAGACTCACAAATATAAGATAGATAGGATATCTTCTTTAATATTGTAACTATAATTCTTGCTTGATAATTGTTTTGTTATATGTAATTGTACTATGTAAAAGTTAAAACCTTCCTTAAAAAAAAAAAGAAAAGGGGAAGTGCTGTGGATATCACTCTGTGTAAATAAAGTTCTGATTGGCCAGTGGCCAGGCAGGAAGTATAGGCAGGACAAGAGAGAAGAGAATTCTGGGAAGTAGAAGGCTGGAGAGACACCGCCAGCCGCCGCCATGAAAAGCAACATGTAAAGACACTGGTAAGCCACAAGCCATGTGGCAAAGTATAGACTAACAGAAATGGGTTAATTTAAGATAGAAGAAGCAGATAGCAAGAAGCCTGCCATGGCCATACAGTTTCTAAACAATGTAAGTTTCTGTATGCTTCCTTGGTTGGGTCTGAGCGACTGTGGGACTGGCGGGTAAGAGAGATTTGTCCTGACTGGGCCAGGCAGGAAAACTCTAACTACAGTGGTTAGGTAAAAAGTTAGGGGTCTATTAGTAAGGTTGTATAAGAAAGGAGGGTCTCACCCTAAATTGTACAAGAAATGAATTTATCTGCCTGACCTAGGAGACAGGTGTTGAGGTGTTGTTTTGTATGGCCTTGGATGCTTGATAGGCATTTTAGATAAATACACTGTTAGGAGTTCTTGGAAGCATGCAAGAAAATCATTTTAGGAACCAGTTTATATATATATATATATATCACCAAGACTTCTTAAGCCATGGCTTGACCTTTGGAGAAGTCCTTGACTTTTCCAAGTAGTAGCTTTTGTGATAGTAGCTGAGTTCCATTATGTTTTCCTACGGCTTGCAGCAGCTGACCACTCTGCACTGGACAAACAATCAGGAAGATCACACTCAGGAGAGGCTAGTTTGACCTCTTCCAGTAGTCATTAATTGTCTGTAGCTATTGGTTTAGAGGTGAGACCCATGTAATCACGTTCATTGGCATTGCAGTTGTTTCTGTCTCGTTTATGTAACCACTTCTAGGAAAGTGTTTCACAATAGACTTTCCAGTATTCTGGCTCTTACAGTCTTTCAGCTCCCTCTTCTGCAACATTTTCTGAGCCATAGTTGCAGAAGTTGTAGTATAGATGTATCCACTGGGGTGGGCTCCCCACCATACATTGATCTCTGCATCAGGTCCAACTGTAGTTTTCTATGATGGTCTCCATTTGCTGTGACAGAAAGCTTCTTTAATGAAGGGTGGTAGCTTCACTTTTTTATGAGTATAAGAATAAGATTTAGAATGTAGTAAGAAATCACATTGGTCCAGCAAAGGATATAGTAGATTTTTTCCTAATGTCCATGACTTCACTAGCTTTGGGAAACTGGCTTCCACTGTCTTCTGCCTTTGACCTTATGGAGACACCATTCAAAAATGGGAAGAAAAAAAATCACATTTTGTTTTTCAGCAAATACCTTTGTCTTGTAATATCAACTCTGTAGCTTAACTCTAATTGTGTCTATTGCATTTATGCTATTTGGGGAGAGGGCTAATTTCCTCATGCCTTCTGCAATGATTAAGATAAATATGGCTGCTGTAACCTAGAACCCAAGTGAACCCAGTAGCTTAGATATGATTAACTTTTTTCCTCACATGCCTAATGGTCTTTGTGAAAGGAGTTCATGGCTTATATGATGGCTCAGCAGTGTTAGGATGACAGGCACATCCTTTAATGCCAATGTCTGCCATTCTAATAGGATAACTTCATCTCTATGGAACCAAGTGACTCACTCTCACATATATCACTCTGAAGAAAGAAAAAAGTGAATGGAGTACAGGCTGTATATACCTCTTCAACTTAAATCCCATAGGGCATAATGTGGCTACAATGTTCTATGAGATAATATAGAAAACATTACCCTATTTTCATCTTCTGTGTTCATCTTAATAAGACAAAGGAGAGAAAGTTATCAAAGACAGCGAGGTGTCTCAGCACTCAAGTGGAGCCACTCTTCCTTTGCTCTCCCACACAAATCTCCAGGTACAAGTTTCATATATTCTTTGAAATTATAAGATATTCTACCTGCAATGAAAGTTTATCCTTAGTTATACAACAGGTCATTAGATGTTAAGAACCATAATTTACATTAAGTCTTTGCCATTAAATTTTCTCTAATCACTAACAAATAGCTTCTATGAAGTCCAGCTTCCTCTGGCAGTAATCTTTATCAACCACCCAGGAGCTCCCAGAAGGTGCAGATTTTAGGTCTTTTTCTCATTAGTTGAAAAGATAACTGAATGTTAAGTGATCCTCATCCTAAAAATCCAGAGGTACAACAGACATCAGTGCAAAGTGCATGTAAGTCTCATCTTCCATAAATTTCTCATATCTGCCTCTCTAGTAAAACAGAGTATAATGTGTGATAACAGTATAATTACAACACAATCGGTTCAGCTCATGTCAGTATTGTCCTTAGTATCAGAGTACTCTCCTTGCTTTTTCACGTAACAAATGACAAGAATACAGGAAAGGAAATTAGTACGTGATGTGATTGCTTCTTCTTTCATGTCCTCACACAAAGGTGATATCAGAGAGGGACCACTTGTTCAGAAGATATTAGAGTCTGCTCTAGGGAAAGAACGTGAAATAATTACCAGCAGCTGAGAACAAAGAAAGACGGGAATTGTTTAATGTTCATGGCGATCCCAAACAACAATGAAAAATCTGGATGTAAAAACTGGTTTTGCATAGTAAATGTGCTTTATGATACAGATGCATTGCTTTGAAATGAAGGTAAAAGGCACATCAACCCTAAGTGCCCTATTCATCACACAAAGCTTCCGTGGTCGGGTGGCAATAATTCTATGGTTTTGTATTGCAAGTCAGACCACAGGATACATATTATTTTACAAGGAAATATTGGAAATGGTTGGAGGTGTTTGCCGACATATACTGGAGATAGAATAATGATGCATGGCACATTTACTGTACACACAGAATTTAGATAAGTGGAAGAAGTGTTCTGGCTCATCTTACAGGCTCAGCCCACTTGTCCTTAGGTAAGGTTTATGCACTGGCTCAGCATATCCGCATTATGTATGAGGAAAGCAATGTGCACCAAACAATTAATTGAAAGCCTTGAAGGGCATAAGTATTCCATTAGCAGTCTCTAAACAAGAAGGCCTCTCTCACCATGGTAACCAGGAAGAGCTGTCAGAGTTTTAACAGCTGAGCCTTCTGTTGTTGCTCAGGGGAATCCAGCGGATGCCTTAATTTCCTCTGCTTCTAGACAGGTTTTCCAAAGGTTATGGCATTTTTTGAGGGTCACGTTTAAGGTTCATTTTTTTAGTATCAAGAATGAAATCAAATAAAGCAGCCCTAACTGAAAACTCTGTGTGACCCGTTAGAACTTACTAAACAGGAGTGGCTCCTTCATTATGAAACCCTGGCATAAGGCACAAGAGGAAAACACTATGGAGCTCAGAAGAGTAATAATGGATTGCAGCACATAAGCACACAGGGACTCTTGGAGCCCATAGTAGAATTTATGTGTAGGCATATTACCACTTTCTGTGAGAAATGGTGTCTAAGATTTGAATACCCTTAGTGATTCTCAGGGAAAGACATTGTAACTCAAAGGTTCAAATGCTCAGTTTCAGCCTGAAAGAAAGAACACAGATGCCCATTAGAGAAAAGTTAGATCATGAAAAGGAGGAAGTACATGGAAATAAATGGCACTGACTGCTTCTCACATGATCCCATTACAAATGAACTTTCTCAAAAATGGTCTTCTTTTTAAAAATATTCTTGATGTAATTGTTTTCTGTGCTCAAGCCTAGCTCACCAACGTCTTGTGCTTATATCCTATAATTGATACTATAAGTCTCTCGTATGGCACATCAGAGATCAATGAGCTGTGATAGGTTAATGCTGATACTAAGAAAACACCTTAAACTTGACCCCCCCCCAAAAAGTACCATAACCTTTGGAAAGCATGTCTAGATGCAGAGAAAATTAAAGAATGTATTAATGATAGTTAATTATATATGCCAATTTGTCTGGGAAAGAGTTGTCCAAAAAGCTGGTGAAACATTATTTCTGTGTCTGTGTGAGGCTCTTTCTGAATTAGATTGGCATCTGCATCAGTAGATTAGGTGAGTAAGAGACTTACCTTCACCCATGTGGATATGCTGAAGGCCAAACAGAGCAAAGAAGCAAAGGAAGGTTAATTCACTCTCTCCTTTAGCTGTGACGTCATTTTGTTCCTACTGTCAATATTGGAAGTCCTGTCACTGGGCCTTCAGGTCTACAATTTCACAGTGATATCAACTTGTGGTGGTATTGTGTTCCCCAAAATATTGTGCACCCTAATAAACTTATCTGGGGTCAGAGACAGAACAACCACAATATTCAACATAGAGGTTAGGCAGTGGTGACATATGCCTTTAATCCCAGGAAGTGATGTCAGAAAGCAGAAAGGTATATAAGTCATGAAAACCAGGAACTAGAAGCTTTTGGAAGGTTAAGCTTTTAGGTTTTGGAGCAGCATTTCAGCTGAGATTCATTTGGATAAGACTCAGAGGCTTCCAGTCTGAGGAAACAGGATCAGCTGAGGAATTGGCAAGGTGAGATGGCTGTGGCTTGTTCCACTTCTCTGATCTTCCAGCATTCACCCTAATACCTGCCTAAAATCAGGTTTGATTTTATTAATAAGAATTTTTAAGATTCCTGCTACATCAACCACTACACTCCACCTCATACACCCTCCCACAAAGGTCCTAAATCACTGTTGTCATACTGAGAGTCATACCATTGCCTTCCCTGGTTCTCAGACCTTCAGATGCAGGTGACTCATAACAATTTTTCTGACTCTCCACTTGCATATGGCCGATCATGAGTCTTTACAGACTCCATAACAATTGGGACCCATCATAACACATATATCTGCATATCTATAGGATGTTCTGGAAAATCCTAACACAGAGCCCAAAGGAATATGCCATTGAATCCACTGAGTTCCTTACAGGGATTTGAGGAGAGTGAAGTTTGTCCATCAGGGATGAGTATGAAAGAATCTCCTTTGTGCTTTAATCACAATAACTCAATAGCTGAGTTTATAATCTCAAGATTTGAATATACAATTATTATAGACATGCTATAACAATTATTATAGATATGCTATAACAATTATTATAGACATGCTATACCATGTTTTCCATAGAACACTTGAAAGGAAGACTAAGCTTATTTGGGAAACACATTGATAAATATGAACTAAAAGCAGTATGGTGACATACACATAACTGAGTATATACCATATCATTAAAATATTCATCAATATGTAGCAAAGCTTTAGAAGAGGATGTTCATAAACTGTCTCAGCACATTATTCTTATTTTTTCCCATTTTACATAGAGATGAAGAAGGTAATATTCTTTCTAGAATGTACTTTTCTTTGAATGTAACAGATTTCAGAAAGTTATTTAGTCAACATTCATCTAATTGTCAGATCATTTAATTATCATTCAATCTCAACTTTTTATTGTTGTTGTTGTTGTTGTTGTTTTGTTTTATTTTTCGAGACAGGCTTTCTCTGTGTAGCTTTGTGCCTTACCTGGAGACCAGGCTGGCCTTGAACTCACAGAGATCCGCCTGCCTCTGCCTCCCGAGTGCTGGGATTAAAGGCGTGCACCACCACCACCACCACCACCACCACCACCACCACCACCACCCAGCTCAATCTCAACTTTTTAATATGGACTAAGTTTGAAATGTACATCAATAAGGTTCTAAAAAACGGTCAACTTTAGTCCATATGGTGAAGCATCAATATAAGACAACAACAGAGAACAGTATTATTTAAATAGTAAATGTGAAGTAAGGAAAAACTGAGTGGAAATAAAACAAGAAATCAAAATATATCACTCACTAACATTACAAAACATTTCATGCACACATGTATTGTAAATCTGATCAATAAGGACTTTAGTGTTGCAAGCATTGTGAGAGAGATACAAAAGAACATAGGCCAGCAAGGGCAGCACACACAGATGGCAATCAGCAGTGCCCTCCAAGTTACAGACAAGCATTGGCTCTAGCTAATGATGCTTACATCGACCAAACCTCAACCTGTTATGGGGGTCTCCAAAATGTAATTCCTAAAGACACACTAAGTATCTAGTAAGGCAGAATCCAGGAACCAACACTGAATCATCTGAAGCTTTGAAACAAAAACTGTAGTAAGTGTGTGTGACCAGAGATTTAGAGTTCAGGGCAGGGAATCTGGAGATCTGGAAAATGAGTCAAGGGACAGATTCAGAAATCACTTCCTTGGTTACAGTGATGGGACCAAGTACAATGAAGGAAGGTGACAAAAATGAAAAGAGTGCACAGCCCACCAGACGAAAATAAGATTTGTGTTCAAGAGGAAATACTTTTTAATTACTGAAGATCAGTGATATGGAACACAGGCATTTCATGGAAAATAAGCCCAGAGGACATAGCTTTCTATATGTGTGCTCTAGTGCCATGAATATAATCAAACAATAAACTGAACACAAAATAGGAAGAGGCTTTAACTGTGTTTATTTCCAATTCTGCTTGCATGGCTTTCAAATAAATACTTCAGTTTGATGATGGAAAGTTTTCAAATCATACATGGCCAAATTGAATCCTCTTGAGAATCTTTGGCCTCAGGAACAACCACCAGAAGTCATAGGTTTGCTCATTCCTTAGTTTTACAAACTTTCTTATCCAACACCTTCCTCTGCAACTACAATAACTTTATGAGAGAAAAAAATCTTTGAACAAGTACATTTTCTTTTATATGTAGAAATTAGTGTTGTGGGATATTTGTACACTGGGTGAAACGGTATTGCTGTGATTGGTGCAATAAAAGCTGAACAGCCAATAGCTAGGAAGAAGTTAGATGGGGCTTCCAGGGACAGAGAGGACCCTGGGAAGAAGAAGGGCAGAGTGGCCAGCCAGATGGAAAAGATAACAGGAGGTGCAAGACAAAAGAGAGGTAACACCATGCAACAGAACATAGATTAATGTAAATGGGTTAATTAAGTTATAAGAGCTAGTTAGGAACAAGCCTAAGCTATAGGCCTAGCTTTCATGATTAATAATTCTCTGTGTTTTTATTTGGGGCTGGAGGTAGAAAAGAAAGTCCATCTGCAAACTAGATGTAAAATTATATATATGTATGAATTGAGAGAAAAGTGTGCATGTGTGTGCCATTTGTGTGTGCACATGTATATTGTGTGATTGTGTGTGTGTGTGTGTGTGTGTGTGTGTGTGTGTGTGTGTTTGTGAAGGTTATGAAACCAGAAAGAAAAAAAAGATCATGAGAGGGAAGGAAGAGGAAGAGATGGATCTCAAGGGAGCTTAGATATGAAGTAATGGGGTCTATGTGGCAAGACAGCAGAGAGGACGGCTAACAGGTGGAAGGGAATGTGTACCAGCTTGGGGTGGGTCAGAAGGCACAGAAGAGGACATTGGGGGATGAACAAGAGATGACACAGCTCCAAAGGTGCCATGGTGAAATCCGTTATTCTGTACATTAACCCGAAAATTAACTTATGAAACAAGAAGTCTTCTTACATGTTTATATCAAAAGTGCTCAGAAGTGAGCATTCACAGCTGTCCTCTGGTTTGACCTTGGTCACTATAAGGTTCCGTTTCTGAGCGTCCCCACCCTGTAGCATTCCCTGACTGGAACGGCGCGTCCCTGTTTGTGCTGTAGAACTCGCTCACCCACCTTACTGCTGTGCGGTGGAGAAGCCGCCTCTACCTTCTACAGACAGTGTCAGCAATAACGGGGCCCTCTGGCCCTCTGGTAGGACGTCACAGTTGGGCAATTTTATCATTATTGAAGGTGGTGATCAAAAGCTCAGCAGTGAACATCACCCTTGACAGAGGTTGTCTGAGCAAGCAGAACTTTGTTTTATGGCTCCTACTTTCACACTGCACATATTTATGAAATCATCCTTATAAAGTTCAGTGTAGTCTTGATGGAAAGCCTCGTCATTGTTTCATGATGTGTACCAGGGGCAGAAGCTGGAAATATCCTTAAATCAGAAATAGTGATGCCAGTTGCTGTGTTTTTATTTTTTAAAAAAGAAAGGAAAGAAAGAAACAGAAAAGGGGAATATGTTCTAAGAATTGCCCCTCATGCCAAACTGACTGTCGGAGCAGAACCACCCCCGCTGCAGTTGTGGTGAGCTGAGAAAACCTGCTGCAAACACCCGTCATAGCTGTCACGTGAGTAGGCAGGCTGGTGAGAGCTGTGTGGTGGCATGGCTATTGTCTGTGCATGATTGGCTGTGCAAAGTCCTGTCGTATTAAGGTGCTGTAAGGTGATGGCGCATACCACATGAGTGCTGTGCTGTGCTGTGCTGTGCTGTGCTGTGCTGTGCTGTGCTAGGGGCATGTTATAGGAGGCCCTGTCACATCTGTGTGACAGCCCACAGGTTGAGAATGCAGGCTATGGTGCTTGCAAAGTGCTGATTCTACATGGTTTAGATGTCTCCTTTAAAGGCACTGCCCTGGCATTGTGTAAAGTCAGGGTGTCCTTCATTTGTGAGCACAGAAGCCCCCCAGGATACCATGGAGTCACAAAAACTCCCATCAGAAACATTCCCCAGTTCTTGTTTTATCAGACAGATCATGGTGTGTGGCTTTTGACAGCTGTCTATTGTATATGCAGTGCTCACACTCAGGAGTTCTGCATAGTCTTTCCTATGGTTCCTTCAAATCCTCCTGTGGTACACATTTTTATGGCATGTGCTGTTGCACTGAAGGGTGTAAAATTGTGCAGTGCTGGAATGGTGAGCTAGACTGACATGCTCACTCTGTTTTAAAGTGGAAGAAAGCAAGACAGTAGTTTAGTGGTTGTGTGTTTGTTTGTTTAGATCTCAAATCAGACTGTTGATTCCCATCCCACCCCCAAACCTCACTACCTTTTCCCCGATTCCCAATTTCTCTGGAACACTGAAATCTCTGAAGAATTTCTAAGTGTAAGTGAGCATTCTTCTTATGCATGTTTGAATTACAATGTTGTTGTTCTTGTTACTCTGTAATCTGAGAAAAGGTATAAATGAGATGCTAACTCTCTTCTCTTATACATTCAGTCACTTTAAATTGGGGAAAACAACACAACAGAGAATTTCACCATGTAAAATTTATATGCACACACATATTTCCGCTTTCCATTACACTCCAGGAAGAGCTATAAAGGAGAAGATTCATGAGTGAATGTTAGGAGCATATAGTCTTCCACATCACTATTTTAAAAGAAGATTTTTTAATCTCTAAATTACATGCAAGTTTAAAACTAAGTAATGAGTGCTGAAGCTGTCGACCTTGGTGGGAAAGGACTTCTTACACGAAAATATAAAATTACTTGAGAAGTTGCTCTATGAGCTTAGTACAGGGTCTGAATTAACAACCTAGGAAGACAGAAGCCAGGAGCCCATGACTGAAAACTAATCCCAGAGCAGTCAAATAAATAGAAGTGGGCCATTTAAGTATGTGAACCATGCTGTCCATTTTAAAACAAATAGAGTAATTTGAAAGGGCATTTGAGGGCTCTTCATTTTTACTGTAGCTGAAGCCTTAGCTGGCAAGAAGAGTTCCCTTGACAAGGCTGCCTTCCAAGATAGGTCTTAAATCTCTCCTTGATCCAACCAAACTCTGACAGGTGTGAGGTGTGGTATAACCATTTCCTCCAAATTGACATGTTGTCTCCTGGAGAAAGGAGAAAGACTCCTAAGATCTAGGAAGCTAATAAAACTTACAAAGTTCAGGAAGTTAATGAAACTTATTAAGCACAGAAAGTTGTAAGATTCACAAGGCCTCTCCCCAGTCTATCAAGTGCTAAGCAATTGCCAGAGAGACTCTTTCTGGGGTCCTGAAAGCTGTGGAGGGAGATGCTTTTGTCAATCATCACCCATAATATCTTTTTGAATATGCAGCTCCAAGTCACTCATACTCCTAACAGTAACCCAAACCAATTGGTTCACTAACCTGAGTTAGTGAGAGGCACTATTTCCTTGGTCTGTGTTTAGTACCTTATCTGAAGTGAATAGTTGCTTAATAATAGCTTCCCCGAAAAGTCAAACAAAAAAATCCAGGGACTTTGTTGAAAGCACATTCAACTTTAAACTCAAGCCGCCCATCAAGAATTCTGCTGCAATGCAGTGCATGTGCATCTATCATTCAAAAAGGTCCAGTCTACCTAGTGTGAGGGGTAAAAATCACACATCAAGGCATGCAGACTACATTCTCTCTCAAATAAAGTTTCTTTGCTTGTAATGAGCTCTGTAAGTGCAATAGATGAATTATGTAGTCACCTTGATCTTATTTTCTGACTTCATAAATAATACTATGACTTCTGCATTGCAAGTTAGCTCCAAAGAAATTCATTGTTTTCCTCCGATGTCTTTTCAAAGAAGTAAACACAGCAGGATAACAGCAATAGCAAAACTTCCAGTTGTGCGCATTTTGAAGGAGTAATTAACACTGAGCAAGAGTAGATTAGAAGGTCTTCTGGCCTCATCTTCTAGTAGGAACAATTGGGTCACCATCCATAAAAAAGAGTGCTTCCATAGAGGCCTTGAGATCCAAGCAGAAGGATGTAGGACCTGGTAGAATCCATGTTGGAAGGGTTACTTCTCTCAGTCACAGCTACTGATTCTGGTGCTGGCTATGACCCAGAAGCAGGGACATCAGTCTAGAGATCTGGTAAAGAAGCTCTTTTCCTCCTAGAACCAGTTTGTAAAAACTCCAAGGGGCTATGTATTCCTCAAATGCTCAGTCCTGAAATGAAGCTATCTCATCAAAGAGAAAAGGTGAGTATGAGACCTACAAAGTAGAATTCCAACAACTTTACAAATGAAGACTCAGTAATTGCTCAACCGTCATTCAGGACAATCATCTTTCTCAAGTGCCATGAGTTAAAATATAGAAAAAAATTAAGTAAAATGGGCAAAACAATTAGTGGGGAAGGAAATTTGATTAGAAATAGAAATTATTAGAATCAATAGATTCAAAAAATTGGAGGTGAATTGAGAAAAATTAATGATTTTCTTAATGTTTGATACATAATAAGAATGTCCATTTTTACCATTTCTATGCATTATAGTAGTGCAAATCCTAAACAGACCAATTAAACAGAAAAAGAAATTAAAATGCAGACAACTTCCTTGACGTATCCTGAAGACACTATCTCACAGCAGATTTCTTGCTCCTCTGGCTCCTGTCATCTGTCTTCTCTATGTTTGGAGGTGTTTCCCGAGCCTTAGTTGTAGGGATTGAGCACCACCATGTCAGTTCACTGAATTTCGACAAGTTGTGGATTTCTGTAATGGTTTCCATCCACTGCAAAGAGAAGCTTCTTTAATGAAGAGGGGGAGCTACACTTCTCTGTGGGCAGAAGGACAAGTGTTTAGAAGGCGGTGAAAAGTTACGCTAGTTTAGGTAACTGGCAGTAGTAAGTCCTCTTCTAAGGTTAATCATCTCACCAGCCGTAGGAAGTTGGCTAATTGTATGGTACCAGCCATTAATTCCCTCCTACTGAGAAAGCTAAGTCCTATGACATGGCAGTTGGTTGTCCCCATAGCTGCCACTATTGCACTGTTAGGAATGTCTTGCCATGCTGCTCACTGTGGTGGTTTGTAGGATTTACAGCCAGGTAGGACTATTGTTGTTGTTTCTCTCTTTTGGTAACCTGCATAACACCTTCCAGTACTATGAGAGCTAGTCCTCATAAAGGGGTTTTCCAGGTCATATATAATTCTATTTATTCTAAGTTTTGTGTCTGATGTGTGGCAACAGTGGCTTACTTTCAAGTTCTGAGAGGCAACCAAGGGTAGCAGCAATGGCCTCTATATTATCTTGGGAGTCTCTTCAACTCACAAAACCAACAATTCCAAAGGAAGATTCTCACACCAGACCCTGGAGATTTTATTAGCTATTCTATTGTTCTTGGTGGGGGCAGAGAATCATCACTCCAATAGTCATAACTTCATCGAATACATATACACATCTGGTGTGTATTGTCATATATGTGTATGACAGGAGGCTGCACCCATGAAATCTAAATATGATTACCTAAACAAAACCAGCATAAAGATAACCAGAATTGGCATGCCTTGGATGGGGGAAAAAATCACAAGGCCAAGATTAAAAGCTACAGAAAATTAATGACTGCCAAGAGAGGAAGACTCGGTTTTCTCCAGGAACAAAGATCCTGATAGGTTATCCAATCCTAAGTGGTTGGCTCTAAACAAACATATATATGAGCAGCACCAAACGCATTCACCAGGATATATAAGTCATGAACTTGAAAGGGAGTGTGACAGGGTGACAGGGGAATAGGAAGGTGAGGAAATGATGTAAATATAATGTCCAGGTATGAATTTTTTTTAAAAAAGGACCTGTTAGCCGGGTGGTGGTGGCACATGCCTATAATCCCAGCACTTGGGAGACAGAGGCAGGAAGATCTCTGTGAGTTCGAGGCCAGCCTGGTCTACAGAGCTAGTCCAGGACAGGCTCCAAAAAGCTACAGAGGAACCCTGTCTCAAAAATAAACAAAAAAAAAAAAGGACCTGTGTTAAGCAAAAGAAACCAGACACTGAAAGAAAAAAACATTTTCTTTCATATATGTAAGCTAAAACAGATGACCTCAAAGCACAACAAACTAAAATACCAAAAGTTGTTCAAGACTAGGAAGAAAAATGGGAGGAGATATTGAAGCTAAGTAAATGATGAAACCAAAACACAGAGTGGAAGAAACATTGGTGCTTTACAGAACAGGATGACTATGGCTCACAATAAGCTATGACATATGGTGTAAATAACTGAAGCATGGGCCTTCAAATTTCCAAATAAAAGAAATAACTAAATGGGAATGCCAATTATTCTGACTTAATCAGTATACATTCAATACGTGTACTAACATACCATATTCTTCTCTAGAAATCTGTACAATTGATTGTGCTAACTAAAGGAAAGTAAAATTTAAAAAATACAAAAAAATAAAAAGCAAGTACTTTGGAAAGGAAGGTGTAAACTCTTCTCAATTTTTATGCAACTTGATTGTGATGGTCAAACTTCATCTTCAACTTCATGGTATTCAGAATTACTTGGAATGAAACAACCAAAATCTTTGTTTCTTGGATTCCATTAATTTGGGTATATTTTTTTTTCTCTCAGGATTGAGCTAATTCATATGATTTGAGTTACTAGAATATAGAAAATAAACATAATATACTAAAATGTATTTATTAAAATAAGTTATGCATTTGGTTATACAAATTATCTTTTCCAAGAAGAAAAAAATAGCATCATTGAGTCACATAAAACTTGACCTATCTTGGCAGCCACATACAAAAATTATCAGACCACATCATTTTATTTACCACTTCTGGTATTATGTTCTTTGGCTTTTAATAACTAACTTCTTGCTCAATAAATGTTACAGAGAGATCTTATTAAATTTTTAGACAAACTCCTCAGAAACAAATAAACTAACCATCTTCACTGGGATATGAAAAATCAGATTCCTCTATAGTTCTAGGTTGTTATACTGTGCTAAATTCAATAACAGAATGCAGCTATACAATTTCTGTAAACGTGATACCTGCATAGCATCCCGTTTGTTTACCCCATCCTCAGCCAAAAATGGGTCATGGTTCATTGTGGATGGCATAGAGCACAGTCACAGGTAATTAATTCAGTAATGCTTTACAAAGAAGAATTTATAAAGAAGGGAGAGCTGGTGGACAAGTGTTGGCAAATCCAGTGGGGAATTCACTACCAAGAAGAAGCATAAAGGGAACATTTCAGGATATAGATAGATGAAGAATGATAGATAGATAGATAGATAGATAGATAGATAGATAGATAGATAGTAGATAGATAGTAGATAGATAGATAGATAGATAGATAGATAGATAGATAGATAGATAGTAGATAGATAGTAGATAGATAGATAGATAGATAGATAGACAGTAGATAGAGAGTAGATAGAGAGTAGATAGATAGATAGATAGATAGATAGATAGATAGATAGTAGATAGAGAGTAGATAGATAGATAGATAGATAGATAGATAGATAGATAGATAGTAGATAGATAGATAGTAGATAGAGAGTAGATAGAGAGTAGATAGATAGATAGATAGATAGATGGATAGATAGATAGATAGATGTAACAAAGAGAGACTGTCAAAAAATGAGAAATGGAGAATGCGCCCCTTTCAACAGGGTCCTGGTGCTGCCTACTCACTATTCCCACTGACAATGGCCAGGCATAAGGAATCATTTCCACCTGATTCTCTTGCACCTGCCCAGTTTTTCCCCGAACAAGTCTACCTAGTTACCAAAATTCATAGAGCTTTGAAGTGGCAGAACAAGGAATCAAAAGTGTGTTTTCTGATTTTAAATCACATCCTTTTCCAGCAGAAAACTCACACTCCTGCCAGTGGTGGGACTGTGTGAGATCTCTTCAACCTGAGAGATATCCATGACAGGAAGCATCATATCTAAATATAATCCCCTTTTGCATCTAGATTAAAAACAGACCAAAGTGACTTGGATATCCATAAAACCCATTAAGCACCTTAAAGAATGAAGCCATCATTGAGACTTTACCTTATCTGTGCCTTTTCATTCACTAAAAACATATACTGGAGGAAAATTTGTCACACAGAGTTTTTTCCTCATTGTCAAAGACATTCCTACCACTTGATAGGAAAACCATCATTTTTATAATACTGAAGTGGCTAGTATTTGCATCTAGTTGTCTGCAACTATCTACCACAGCACAAGTTGAGCTAATTTTTAGGAGATAACTGAAAATATACTTTATACCAATAAAAAATTACAAGCTACAAAGCTATTTTGGATTGACATTAATAAATACCCCTCCATCTCTTTTATGTGGGAAAATATTTATGTTATTAAATGGATTTGTTGAGCACTTTGATATTCTTAACTGAGAAGTCATTTTGAGGGCTACTTAATAAAACTATAATTTCTAATAAATTTTAATGAAAATATTTTAGAACCTTCTGTTTTAACATTGCAGGGAATTTCCCATTGAGATTCTGGCACAATATTTCACTTTTTGTAAGTATACTTGATACCCAAATCATTCCTTGGTATTTTGTTCTGTTTTCACTCTGCTCAGTCTTACAGAAATGATGAAGGATCCACGTGATTACATAATGCTACCTATTAAAATACTGGACATATATCTAGACATTGTTGAGAGAAAAGAGAGCATGTAAAAGGGGTGAAATGATGACAAACATGTATGTTAATTGGGTCTTGTATGACTGTATTCATTTGGACAGAAATTAAATAAACACACTTAACACATAGGTCAATTTATAATGTCTGAATATATGGAGAGAACTGTACTGCAAAGAAACAGACCAAATACATAATCAAATAAATTATTAATTCACAGGAAATCATGTGCATTGTTGTACCAGTTCTGGAAAACTAAAAACAAATACTTGTAAGTGAAGTTTCTATCCTGCCAGCAACTCCCAAATAATTGACTCAGAGGCTTAATATTACTTATAAAATGATCAGCCAGTAGCTCAGGCTTATTACTAACTAGCTCAAACTTAAATTATCCCATAATTCTTATCTATGTTTAACCACATGGTTTGGTACCTTTTCTAAGTATGACATTCTCATCTTGCTTCCTCTGTGTCTGGCTGGCGACTCCCTGATTCTGCCCTTCCTCTTCCCAGCATTCTTAGTTTGGTCATCCCACCTATACTTCCCACCTGGCTACTGGCCAATTAGTGTTTTATTAAACCAATTCAAGTTACAAATCTCTGTAGTGTACAAGAGGATTATTCGCAACAAATGCTGTTCCTTAAAGGTTAAAGGTACTCATATATAAATAAGTAGAAACTGGTTGACACAGTATTTTCTACCTAGACTCAATCCAAGGACTGTGGGAAAGAGACAGGACTTTGTTTTGATCTGTAATGCTTCAGTATTCTTGGTGCTAGGGACTGAACCAAAAACTTTTAGATGGTAGACAAAGTTTGCCATTGAGCTATGCCCCTAGTGCTGAATAGTCTAATTTTTTTGTGGGGGGAGGTTAGAGACAGGGTTTCTCTGTGTATTTTTGGTGCCTGTCCTGGCTTTCACTTTGTAGACCAGGCTGGGCTCAAACTCACAGAGATCCATCTGGCTCTGCCTCCGAGTGCTGGGATTAGAGGTGTGGGCTACCACCGCCTGGCTTGAATAGTTTAAATTTAAAGTAGATTTTATTTTTAAAATTATTTCTGTGCCCTTTAATTTTTTTAATCTCTCAAGTTGTATAAATACAATATCCAAATTTGTTTTCCAATTTTATGTCAAAATATCTGAGTACTTTTTGAAAATAAGAGAGGATGGAGAAAAGATTCAAATGGAGATGTGGTGCCATACGCCTATAATCCCAGCACTTGATAGTCTGCAGTATGAGGATCCCAAATTCAAAATCCCAGTCTTGGCTTTTTTTCTCAAAAGAAAAAAAAAAAGGAGGAAGAGGAGGAATGAAAGAAAGGAAGGAGAGGAGGGGAGGAGGGGAGGAAGGGAAGGTGTGTGGAGGCAAAAAACAAAGAGAATAAAAGAAGGGAGAGAGGAGGAGTCCTGGCTCTGGTGAGGGACCTTCCTCCGGTTGCAATGCAGTGTGGAAGTTGACATAACAGTATCCAGACAGGTAAGCAGAAGAAATCACACAGTGAGACAGAAATCTGGGAAAAGACTCTGGACCAAGCACTCTTTAATAACAACATACTCTAATAGAACTCAACTCATTCATATCTGCAATGGGGGAAGCTTCCTCTGATCTACCATCTCCCACTAGGCCCCACATCTTAAAGGTTCCACACACACTGCAAGCCAAGCTTTCAACATATGACATGCTGTGGGGTATGTTCAAATTCTATCTAAGCTATAGCAAAGGCCATGAGTGATGAGGAGTTGGTGTGGGTGAAGGAAGTATCAAATATGTTTATGCCACCACAGATGCCAGGTCAGAGGAGGTGCTATTTGAATATACTTCTGGTGATGAATAGAGATTCTCTGTTTAGACCTGTGAAAACCATGAGTATATCCAGAGTAAAGTCACAGCTTATCCAGAGATAAAGTGGGACAAATTCAAAATGCTCAAACTTCAATAGTTTTAAAGTAGAATGAGGGCAAAGGGGCAGAGGGATGTTGTAGGAACATTTATTATATTTGGAAGAAACTGGGAGACTAGAGTTCAAAAGCAGGATTATCAACCTTGTTACTACATTCTCTGTATTTATAAAATTTACATGATAATTTTATACATGTAAATAAAGCATTTTAACTCTAAATCCCCACCTTTTTACACCTATAAGCCCTCCCTCCTTGTTACAAGTCCCTTTCACATGTTTATGCCTTTTAATTTTGTTTTGTGATCCACTGAGATTAACCAAGGGCTGTCTGAGTAATCATAGATATAGAACTATTAATCAATGGCCTTTTAAGGGTATTTTTAAAGCTATGTGCATATGTAGGAGGTGGTGTGTTCACATGAGTGGAGTGTCATCAGAGTTCAGAGAAAGATGGTAGATCCCCTAGAGATGGAGTTATAGGCAGTTGTGAGCTGCATAAAAATGGGTCCTAGGAACTGATTCAGGTCCTCTGTAAGAGCAATATGCACTCTCAATCACTGACCCACCTCTCTGGTCCCAGTTAAGAAACACACAGTCTTTCAGATAAACAGCAAGAACATCATATTTTCCTTTAATGTTAATTGACATTTCACAAAAGTCATATTGGACCCTAAATGATACAAGGGATTTGTAACTTGAGAATTGTGTGTATTATTTTATGCATACAAGCATCATTTAACAATGTGATCTATTTGCTGGCTATACTTTTTCCATTCTATGCATTACAAAAGAAGAGAAAATAATGCACACATTCATTACTGAGGCATTTATGCTACTTACATCCATAGAGATAGATGCAGACAAAACAACTATTCAATATTTTTGCAGATAAAAAGCAAAAATACTAAAATAAGAAAAGAAAAAATGAAAATAGCCAAAGCTGGTAAGATGATACCATTTTACCTCAAAATCATCATAAAAATTTTTTTCCAGGAATTAGTTCTGCCAAATTTAGAAACCATTAACTTTTAACTCTTAACATTCTCTGGAACATTTAACAAGACCCATATATCTTTGAAGAAGAGTTTTTGCACAAGCAGCCCTTTTAGCCGCAGCATAGGATATGATGGAATCCTTCCCCAGATGTGAGATGCTTTTCTTCCCTTCAATCACTGTCAAACCCAGCATCCCTAGAGATCTTCATTAAAGGATGAGGCATTTGGTGCACAGTTATGCTATCCAGGGCTGGAGTTTATATACAGACACTAGAGGGTTTTTTCTGTCAGTTAGAGGTTCAGCATGTTTGAAGTTCAAATATATTTGCCAAATATGCTAAGCTTTTTTTGTAAATTATCATTTTGGGGAGTTTGAAACATTTGGTATTTTTCCATGATGTTCTGAAACAGGGGAGACTTCAGGTCGTACATCTGGGCAAACACATTTCCTTCTGACAAGGTTGCAGCATGTTTTCTATGAGCTAATTTCAATAATTTATAAACAGCTTATTCCAGGTCTCCTGAGCCAAGCTTCATGGTTCACCAAATATCTGTTTTTCTTTTTAGCACTGCACATTTGAATAAAAGAAGCCACTGCATTGGCTGTGTGGGCAAAAGGGACACTTTTGGAGTGGTGTCTAGTCCCTGGTTCCACTGAGCCTGTTCCATGCAAGGAATCTTCACCAGAAGCAGGTGTCGCGACCCAAGGAACTGTGACTTATGAAATAAAGTTTAACTGAGTAACAGCATCTTTCCAACTTCAGACAAACATGGGTGTAAGGATGGTGCCTTACTGATGCTACCAGAAAGTTCTTACAACCAAGATACCTGACTGAGGCATGACTATTGATTTTTGAATGGTTGTTCCCACCTTCCTTGACTGACTATGAAAACAAAATCTGACTCTCCCTGATTCCATAGAGTATGCAAAGAGAAAGGACTGTGTTAATCATATTGACCACTTTCTTTTAAGACCCTGGTGGAGGACTGAGGCTCTAAAAACTACTAACTAAATTAATATCGATGGAGAAGAGCCAAACAAATCTGAATTTTTTGTTGTTGTTGTTGTTGTTGTTTTGTTTTTCAAGACAGGGTTTTTCTGTGTAGTTGTGGTGCTTATGCTGGATCTCGCTCTATACACCAGGCTGGCCTCAAACTCACAAGAGAGCTACCTGGCTCTGCCTCCCAAGTGCTGGGATTACAGACATCATGCGCTAACATCACCTGGCCAATCTAAATATTTTTAAGTTATCTTTTAAAATATGATACACTGGGATAAAATACATTGGACCCCAAAACTCTAAAAGTGGGGAAGCATTTTGCTGCACTTATTTTCTTCTGTAGCACAGTAAAAAATCATCTTCAGATAAAGGTAAAACTAGATCCCTCTTCTTAAACCTCCAACACAGTTGAAAAGTGCTCATGATACAGAGTTTTTCATATAGAGTTTCAATTAATCTTTCTATTGAAAATAATTTCTGTTTGTTGTTCAATATCATTATGTTGCAATTTGAATGTTGCTATTCAACAATTTTACTTTAGCTGTACTATTAGGAAAAGTGTCCTGTTGCTGCAGATTGTGACAAGAAGCTTCAAAGCTAGTATTCAGTAGAGTGGTCAACCAAATATACTGTCAATGGTCCTCCTCTGACACTTCACTGGAGCACTCTCTTGCAAAGACAGCATCTCTTCGATTCCACCTACTTTTTCTCCAACTGAGATTCTTCCTATTTCAATCCATTGTGTCCAATCATTTTATTCAGCTGCAAAGTCATCTACAACTTGTCCAGGATTTTCTTTTCTTTCTTTTGTTCTGTTGTTGTTGTTCTTTAAGAATTTCATAGAATGAGTTTTTGACTCTGTTCATCCCTTCCCTCCACCTCTCCCAGATGCATACTTCTTTTCCCTATCCACCCAAATTTCTGTGCTTCTTTTTTTTTTTTAATTTTTTTGTATTATTATGTGTTTTAATTTTATACATCAGCCATGGGTTCCCCTGTCCTCCCCCCTCCCGCTCCCACCCCCACCTTCTCCCCAGACCCTTCCCTCCATTCCCATGTCCTCCAGGATCAAGGCACCCTTGGGGATTCATTTAAACCTGGTGGATTCAGTACAGGCAAGTCCAATCACCTCCTTCCAGACTGAGCAAAGTGTCCCTGTGTAAGCCCAAGGTTCCAAACAGCCAGCTCATGCACTAAGGACAGATCCTGGTCCCACAGAATGGGTGCCTCCCAAACAGCTCAAGCTATTCAATTGTCTCACTTATCCAGAGGGCTTGATCTAGCTGGGGGCTCCACAGCCGTTGGTTCATAATTCATGTGCTTTCTTTCGATTGGCTATTTGTCCCTGTGCTTTTTGCAATCTTGGATTCAACAATTCACGCTCTTACAGTCCCTCCTCTTTCTCGACAGTTAGACACCTGGAGCTCCACCTGAGGCCTGGCTGAGGATCTCTGCATCCACTTCCATCAGTTATTGGATGAGAGTTCCAAGCGACTATTAGGGTAGCCACCCTGAGTGCGCCCGATCTCGTCTGATCTCAGAAGCTCTTCTTTTTTCATCCAACAATTCCACGTTGTACTTCCTACATGCTCTTTGGTGTGTAGCCTTCACTGGAGTATGATCGTCCTACCACTGGTAACACTCAAAGAAAGCAGACTCTTCCACTCCCAGTAGCTGTGAATTGCCAATAACTCCTCAGCTAGGAATAAAGGATTCAGATCCAACTTTGCTCTCCTTGCTGGAGTACAGTATAACTTGTCCTGCATGGTGCTTATGTGTGCTGTCATAACTAATGCTAGTTCCTATCTGCAGTTTCCCTGTTGTGTCCAGAGGACAATGTTTCCTTGTGTTCATTAATTGCTTCTCATTCTTACAGTCTTTCTCTTCCCTCTCACACAATGGTCCCTGAATCTTGTGAGAAAATAATGTAATATAGATATACCACTTAGGCATAAGCATTCCACAATCTCTTTTTCTCTGCATCTTGGTTAGTTTCATATCTCTGTACTAATCACCAACCACTACAAATAGAAGTTTCTCTAATGAGGAGTAAGAGATACATTAATCTATATGACATTTGGAGTCAGTTTAATACTATGTCCAGAATAATAGTTGGAGGCTCTCACTAGAAGTGCAAGTATCTCTATAGTAGGACACAGAATAGTTTGACATATGCATAATAGTAATATAGCTGGATCATGTGGTAAATCTACTCTTTCTTTCTTTCCTTCCTTTTTTTAAGGAACTACCACACTGATTTCCATAGTGGTTTCACTAGTTGGTATTCTCATCAATAACGAATAAGTGTTTCCCACACCAACATTTGCCATCATTTACTTTTCCAGTCTGAATGGGGAAGATGAAATCTCAAAGTATCTTTAATTTGCATTCCTGTGAGAGCTAAGAATCTCGGGCATTTCTTAAAGTGTTCTCAACTATTTGTATTTCACCTTTTGAGAAGTCTCTGTTTAGTTCCATACTCTATTTTTTTTATTGGATTGTTTGTTCTCTTGGCTTTCAGTCTTTTACTTCTTTGGATATTCTGGATACTAATGCTTTATCAGGTATGTAGCTATTTTTCCCTATTCTGTAGGATGCCTCTTTACTCAGACAATGGTATCCTTTGTTATACAGAAAACCTTTAGTTTCATGAGTTTCACTTATGATTCTTGGTCAATGCTTCTGTTACTGGAGTCATGTTCAGAAAATCGTTTATTGTACCAATGACCACAAGTGTATTCCTTACTTTGAGATTCTGCATAATCCCCATGAAAATTCCAACACGATTTTTCAATTTTACAGAAATTTAAAAAATAAACTTAAATTTCACATGGAAACTAAAACAACTCAAGATAGCGAAAACAATCCTGAACAGTATAATAGTAATGTGTGAGAGAACAGAGTTGCCAACATTATTTAGGCCAAGAGCTTTCCATTAATACCTATCATCTTAATTAATTCTATTTAATCCCTTTATTTCTTCCAAGCCCCAGCCTATAGGGTGCTACAGCCAATACTGAGAGGTATTTTACTAATATCTGGAGGTTTTCAATCCAACCAAATTAATACTCAATATAAACCATCGTGGCCAAGAGAGATGTTTAAACAGGTAAAGATGTTTGCCACCCATGGGTGAGGGAAAGATGCTCCCCCACTAAATCCCTTGTTACCTGCAACAGGCAACAGAAATGGCCCTGATGTCAAAAGAGTGAGAGAATTAGCTCTTCCCCTCACCAGCTGCAGCACACAGGAGAGCAGGTCCTGTACCCCATCCGGACAACACACTAGAGCTGAACCTGTTATAGGGTGGGCAGGTGAGCCAGCCCTGAGAGCAGGAGAGCAGGAGAGCAGGAGAGCTGAGCTGCACCCACTCCCCTTATGGTATACCCCCTGCCACAAACAAGAGAGAGAACCCTGCACCTTGCCAGGTCAAAACAGCAGAGCTGGCCCTGCTCCTTGCTGCAGACTGCATACTGTGAGCCAGCAGAGGCAGTGCTGAAGAACTTGCCTGGGAAATGGTGATGAGAGAGAGTTGGCCCACTGACCAGCCTAGCTCACCACTCGGGTCCAGGCCCAGGACTATGAGCTGGTCTAACCCAGCATCCACCTGATCTATGAACTGTTGGAGCAGGTCAAGGGGACAAACCTACAAATCCAGAACAGCAGGACTTCCATGACACAGGATAACCAAGAGGAGCCTCAGTGAGAGACCATTACCAATAGCATAGCAGAAGCCAGAGGCCTCGAGCCAGACCAATGACTCATGGCAATGAAAACTTGCAAGTAAAGGTGAATGGACTAAAGGATAAAATGTGTGACTCAATGGGGCTACACTATAGCTTCCATGATAAGATTCTTCTCTTCTCATTTGTTTGTTTGTGTGTCTTATTCGTTTTGGTCTTGGTTTTTCTTTTAAATTTGGTTTTTTTGGGGGGGAAGGTTGCAAGGGCAGATGGTGGATGTGAGGGAATAGGGAGATGAGTGGGATCGAAATGCATGATGTGAAATTCCACAAAGAATCAATTAAAGTTTTAAAAATAAATTTTCCAACAATTCTGGCAACCTGAGTTCAATCGCTGAGACCCACATAGTGGAGGGAGAGAGAACTGACTCCTGAATGTTGTCCTCTGACCTTCACTCCATGACATGGTGTACTCACCACGACACATACACACAAACACACACACACATACACACACACACACACACACACACACACACACACACACGACCCTGCTGCCCCACTCCTTGCACCTCCCTCTCTGCCTTCTACAGAGTGTGACAGCTTCCCATGTCACCTACCATTCTGGTGACTACAGTCTTTTGCAAATTTATCTTTTTTTCCTCTCAGACTTCTCTCTAACTTTATTTGACATTGCAGTGCTAAATAATAGATGTGAAATTCTTAACATCCATACTGAGAAAAAAAAAGCTACAAAATAAAGTTGTATGATGCCTCCAGCTATCATTATAACTGAAGAGTAGAGAATATTTCGTGATATTTTGGAAGAGAACTGTTATGAAATATCCACATTGCATTACTGTTTTTTTTTCTCTTACTTAGACTTGGGATTTTTCTGAACTTTGCAACATTTCTACAACCAGTATATGGTTCTTTCATTTCAAAAATGATCTATTCTTCTACTAGTCTTATTAAAATGACATATTAATTTAGGGTATGTTTTCAAATGACAACTAGCAATCATAACAGTATGATGGTTCTAGGACTCTCATAAGTATTGTGGACAAATATAATCTACATTGAAAACAATTAGCATATCATTTTTAAAGGTTTTATTTACATCCGTGCACATGTTCAGGTGTCCCTATGGTTCAAAGACCTGAAAAAGTTATCAGTTGGTTTCTTCTCTTGGTTTTCCCTCCTCATTTGATGCTTGTGTTTTCTTAGCTAGATCTGAAGTAAGCAAGCTCCTCAAATCCTCTGTCTTTTTCTTCATCAGAACTAGAGTTAGAGGCATGCCCTAGATGCCTATCTTGTTCTATTGATGACAGGACTCAAACTCCAGCCCTCATGATCATATAGCAAGAATTTTTTTCTTAACCACCAAGCCATCTCCCAAGCTTGTGTGTTACTTTTGATGATGATAGTCATCAACCTAGAAACATTGCACCACAAAATTTCTCCATAGGAAGAAATTGTAAGTAAGGATACAATTCCACACACAGGAAATGTTAAGTGCTATATTTTATATGTTCTTAAAAGCTTACTTAGTAAAACTAAAATATCTGAAATTTATTAATGATTAAAGTATATCCATACTATAAAAATAATCATAAAATTAAGTGAATCAAGAGCCTTTAACTCTCTACCATTGAGGTGTTTAAATATGTTCAATACATGGAGATAGTATAGTGAATTCTCAAATTATCATCTTCTAGCATCAGCTATTATCAACACTTTGCCAAGCTCGTTTAGTAAACATTCCCATTTACTTTATCACTCTCACAAATATGTTTTGAAGCAAAACTTTAATATACTTTCAAGACAAGGACTCTGAGAATAGACCTAAAACCTCATTAGTTGTGGTGGTATTGGTTCCCCAAAATATTGTGCACCCTAATAAATTTATCTGGGGTCAGAGAACAGACAGCCACTAGATACAGAGCTGAAAATGGTAGCTAAAAAATGGGTTAGAGCAAGCCATAGCAGAAGCTGGGCAGTGGTGGCGCACGCCTTTAATCCCAGAAAGTGAGCCTTTAATCCCAGGGAGTGGGGGGCAGAAAGAGAAAGATTTATAAGGCGTGAAGACCAGAAACTAGCAGCATTTGGCTGGTTAAGCATTTGGCTAGTTAAGCATTTAGGCTTTGAGCAGCACAGTTCAGCTGAGATCTATTTGGATGATGACTCAGAAGCTTGCAGTCTGAGGAAACAAGACAAGCTGAGGAACTGGTGAGGTGAGGAAGCTGTGGCTTGTTCTGTGTCTCTGATCTTCCAGGATTCACCCCCAATAACTGGCCTCAGGTATTTTTATTAATAAGACCATTTAAGATTCCTGCTACATTAGTTCCTCAAGAGTAATAAAGTGTTATCATTACTTTTATTACTTATGACAGAATACTTTTAGCTTGATTCATGATGTGATAAATGTCTACCATGTTAAGAGAAAAATGCAGAATACTGATCTACATATAGAATACTGCTCAAATGCATTAAGTCCATTGTAAAAAGAAAGCACATGTGAAACTTTGAAACTGAATATCTGTAATGAATGCTCTCTACAAGCCCTATCCTCACTTCTGAAATGTAGTCATATTCTTACATTTTTCTACCTGGATCGACACTCTATCTATGTATTGTATGTAAACATGACTGGTTGCAGCAGGTGAGGGTGTGAATCAAGCCCTTCTCCAAGCCTGTGCTCCAAAAATGATGGTTGCCATTCTGTAAACCATCTTACTTGTACTTTATGGGAGGAAATGCATGCAGATGTACAGATCTCCAAACAATTTCTGAAAGTTCCTTCCCAAATATCTTGAGTCCAGTGTAATAGAATGATTAATGAAATGTTTTCTGTTGTTGGTAACATGATTTTGAAATGTATTGATTAAATGCATTTTGGTTTCCATTTTTTTTAAATGAGGAAGATTATACTTTCAGAGACCATTTCTGTAGTTCATAAAGAACCAGCCACAATGTATTACCTGTCACACCTTGCAGTAAGAATAGCTGGTACTTGCCAAACATCTCAGAAAATCTGGAGCCCTGACAAATGTCTAGAAATGGAGGCAATTACTATGTTTATCTCTGGGGATTAAAAAGGGAGACTATACAATAATGGCTTTCCATCTAAGAGAAATAAATTTTATTTATCTCTATTTTACCATAATTCTGAACATTACTTTTTACAGTTGTTAAATTATATCGTCTAATTATAATCAGGATATAAATACCCTAGATTATTTTTTACCCAAGACCGCGAGTTTCCTGTCCATATTGTTTTGAGTTTATACTCTCAAGGACTTAGTGCTCCTCAGATGCTTTATGCTTACTTCATGGTTTTACATAACGTCCAAGCAGGGAACTGCTATCAGAATTTTATTATAAGGAAGGAATGACTAAGGAAAATTAACAATGAGTATCCAGAATCCTTTTCTAGACAGCTCTCCAGGTTTCTTCAAAATTAAGACCAATGATAGATGTGTTGCTTGCTAATAACTGAGTTGGAGGAAGATATTCTATAGCTTTATATTGCATATATTCCTGTCTGTCATTTCCACTCTGTTGTCCTATAGTCTGTGGGTCCAGCACCCTCAGGCCAAAGCACAGAGCATCTTGACTCTCTTCCTCAAGACTCCAATATATTCGTTTATGTCATTTTTCCTTGGGAAACTGCTTCAACTCTCTCTCTCTCTCTCTCTCTCTCTCTCTCTCTCTCTTTCTCTCTCTCTCTCTCTCTCTCTGTGTGTGTGTGTGTGTGTGTGTGTGTGTGTGTACATTCTACTCTACAATCTTCTATAACTCCTTTCTCCTTTTTCACTACTAATGTTTCCTTTATTATTAGCACTCCCCATGCTAGAATTCATTATTGCATACTATAAATTTGTTCTTTTCTTCAATTAAGAATGTTTGAACATTAAATAAAAACAGATCTGTCACAAAAATCATAATGTAATCATGGCAATCTGTAAAAACAGGTAAGTAGTCCATCGGCCTTATATTTGTTCTCCATAGCACATCTTTCAACAACTCTGTATTGACTAAGCCTTAATTACTATGAAGCTAACCATAAAGTCTAAAAAAAAAAAAAAAAAAAAGAAAGAAAGAAAAAATATCCAAAAATCTGCTGCCATGGAATACAGAAGAACTTGATGGGTTCTACTCCACAATATTTGGTGTCACTAAAATAATCTCAGTGAAGTGTGCTGGCTTGGATGAAAAATAATAATAAGCACAAATTATAGAATGAAAAAGAGGGGCCAATGAGATGAAACCATGAGTAAAAGCACTCACTGTCAAGTCTGACAACCTGAGTTAGGTCTATGTCCCACATGGTAGAAAGAGAAAACCTACTTCCCCAAGTTAACCTCTGCACATACATGACAGCATACATATGCCATACCCATGCACAGTAAGTAAATAAATAAATGTACTTTTAAAATGAAAGCAATACTGATAACAAAGAGAGATCTTATGAGACTGTTTCCAGGCTCTGTTCCTCCTATATTTCTGGACTAGACTGAGCCTCTATCTAAATCCCATTGATTTTTCCTTCCTTGAGTCAAAGTACAAAGACACAGCATGAGCAGCACATGGAAATCACTGCTTCTAAAGGGCTTTTAGATGTGAAAGGACAGGTTACATATGTAGTAATATTCAGAAAATAGTATAGTATCCTGTGCCCTGATTTACCATCATATCTAGCACAAATCAGAACTGTGTACACATTGGCTCTTAATTTATAAACTGACTCTTATCTGATGGATGTGTGTGGACATGAGCAAATGACTTTTAGCTTATACAATATTACAATACACACATAGCATATAAAACTTGCCAATTGACTTTATCTTAAAAAATAATATAAACAAGTGAAAAACAAAGATGGTCAAGGAAAATAAATGTGCCACTGTAACTTTGTTACAATTATTTTAACAATACTTAAGGAGATTTTCAATAAACCAGAAGTAGATTGAATCCCAAGTATGGCATTCAAGTAGGTTGACACCCACATTTATCCCAAATTGATGAGGTGCAGGTGAGCTGCTGTGGGAGAGAGACGTTATCTTACTGAAGAAGTCAGGTGTGCAAATAGTCCACATTACACTCTGTGCTGGGTGTTCTTTTCAACCATTCTAGGAACTCCTTGATCTCTCTTGGAAAAAATTACACAATCTCTTTCAGAGAAAGTAGAGCCAACTGTTAAAATTAGAAACCAACAAATTTCTGCTTATTCCATTGAAATGTGGATATAAATCACAAAATTGTATGATAAATTAAAACCTCTGAACTCTACCTTTAAAATGTCATCACAAATTTTAGTATTATCATCTGTATCCTTCAGAATTTTGCCAGAACATGTTAGAAAAATACAATATTAAATTTAAACTTCTTTTCAAATTAAAAAATAATAATTGTAATAGCATCTCATCAACAAAAATTCTGCCAAATAGATGCTGGATAATATGCTATACTGAGTATGTTTTTACCTGGAACTGCATTAATACTACTCAGTCCATGGTGTCCATTTTACCACGTTCAGACTAGATAGGCCATCAATATGGAGGTTTTCTGATAAGGAGGAAGGAGAAGAGGAAAGGAAGAGAAAAGCAGGAAGTAATCTGAGCAACAGAAGGCAAAACACTAGAAGCACTGTTTTCCATTTACTTTCAAGTGCCCTTGTTCCTCTTATAGTTGTTTCTAGTTCTCCCAGTATGAGTGTATAGGGAAGTGCAGTGTATACCCAGAACCTAGTTTCCTATGCATAATTTGCATATTTCACAAAAGATTTGAAAGGAAATACAATTTTATTAAAGAAGTTCACACCAGCAGAGACCCACAGCCAGGCCCAAGGTGGAGCTCCAGGAGTCTAATCAATGAGAAAGAGGAGGGATTATATGATTGAGAATTGTTGAGACTATGATTGGAAAAAGCAGAGAAACAAATAGCCAAACTAGTGGAAACACATGAACTATGAACCAATAGCTGGGGAGCTAACTGGATCAGGCTCTCTGGATAAGTGAGACAATTGAGTGGTTTGGACTATTTGGGAAGCACCCAGGCAGTGGGACCCAGACCTGTCCTTAGTACATGAGCTGGCTGTTTGGAACCTGAGGCCTATTCACGGACACTTTGCTCAGCCTGGGAGGAAGGGACTGGACGTGCCTGGACTGAATCTACCAGGTTGAGCTGAATCCCCAGGGGAGTCCTCGCCCTGGAGGAAATGTGAATGGGGGGGATTGGGCTGGGGAGAGGGTCGAGGGCAGGAGGAGGGAGGACAGGGCTATGGCTGATATGTAAAATTAAATTAAACTATAAAATTTTTAAAAAGACAAGTTCACACCAGATACTCTTACAAAGAACTTCTTTGAGACAAGGGTGAACAGAAATCACAATGGATGTGTGAGTAAACAGTAGGATCAGAGTGCCTTGGAGAAGAGTGCCCTAGTCAGTTCAGAAAGTTGAACAGAGAGAGAAGACTCAAAACAACTTAAAGTGACTTTAGGGTAAGTAAGTGTGGGAGGGAGTACAGGATAGGGAAAATGATGTTTAGAAGCTATAAGGGGGAGACATATGTGGTGGTTAGCAATACTTGGGAGATGGGCCTTTGTATGTGCCTGTGGAAGATTATCTTGAATGTGTTGATTAAAGTCAGAAGACCCACCCACAGTGGATGGCATCATTCTCTGATTGGGATCCTGCACTGTTAAGTGAAGAAAGCTACTGAGGATCTGTGTGCATTCATTACTCACTGTTACTGGTGGTGAACATGATGTGGCCCACAACTTCAAATTCAGCTGCTTCGGGCTCCTGACATTTCAGCTGCCTCACATTGAGCTGTAGGTCCAAGTTGCGTTTGTAGGAGATTTTTAGCATAGCAACAGGAAAAGAAACTCAGACAGAATGTGACTGAAATACTACCCTGGGGTCATCACTATTTTCATAATTTCTAACATCACCCCATACTACTGATACCATGGCTGTGAGGAGTTGTACTGGAACATGTTTAAAGCAAACATCTAAAATAAAAGCTCAGAAAGTTAGTGTGGTTGCAGTACATGGTTTATGAAAGGAAGGCCTTCACAAAGCTCTTTTCCTTTCTTGGAAATCAAGGCTGACAGTAAAAATCTGGTATAAACTGTATAAGAATAGAAATCAAAAAGAGAAGTGTGTTTAAACTGCAGTCATCAAGGAGCATGGGAGGAACATACACCAGAGCCAATGTAATTAAAGAGCTAGTTCAGAACCATTAGATAAGCAAGGATATTTGAAGCAGCCTGGGAGGAAAGCAGGAACCTCCATCATTCAAAGGCGGTAAGCTCATTGGTATGGATGACAAATTAAATTTTGATGATATCTATAGCTGGAAGTATCTCCAGTCCTACCCAGCCCCGAGGTCCCACAGAAGCTTATAAAATAATCACTCAGAGGATTAATATTAATTACAAACCATATGGACTATTGTAGCAGGGTCCTGTGCTGTTGTTCCCTTTGGGGTGGGGGGCCAAGTAGGCGCAGAGTCAACGACACAGACTGGGCAAATGTAGAAACAACAAGCTCAATTTATTCAGGAAGAGGCAAGCCTTATATACCCTCCACCCCTCCCTGGGGGAAGATCTGATGAATATGCATCTGCTGGTGTGACATGGCTGCCTCTCATTGGTCCAGATCATGTTTCAGCTGCTGTTGTTAAGGCTCTCAGGCAGACCCAGGCTGGCTCTCAGAATGTATCTTTTTTACTTGTTTGGGCCTGATGGCCCTCAAGCCTGTTAGGGATGAGTCATCCCACAGACTACGGCTCAAGCTTCTTACTAGCTAGCTCTTATAACTTCACTCAACCTATTTATATTAATCTTTGTATTGCCATGTGTTCTGTGGCTTTACCTGTGTCCCATTACATGCTGCTCCTTGGATAGTAGGCTCATGTCTCCCCACTCTGCCTTTCTTCCCTCACCGTCACTTTTGGATTTTCCCACCTGGATCCATCCTGCCCTGTCATAAATGAGTGCAGCTTTATTTATTATCCAATGGGAGCCACACACATTCACAGCATACAGAAAGACATCCCACAGTATTTCCCCTTTTCTGTCTAATCAAAAAGGAAGATTTTAACTTTAACATAATAAAATTATATATAACAAAACAGTCGTCAAGCAAGAATTACAGTTACAATATCTAATCTATTTGTATTTGGCAAAATTAAAGAAACTATTCTATCATCTATCCTATTTTTTGAGTCTAAAGTTTCATATCTAATTTACCTTTTATCATGACTAAGGGAAACTATAACTATCTAATTTTCAACTCCATCAAAGACTCCAAAAGGATATATTACCTGAGTAAACAGGAAGTACATTCCAAGCAACTTCCATAATTCTAGAAATGGCAGAGATATCTGGGTGCCTGGACAGTAATCCAAATTTCATCTGCAGTGATGGGGCATCTATCTTCTGCCTACAGGCCTAGAGTCTCTGGCATGGCTTTCAGTGAAGCAGAAAATTTTAAGGATTGTTCTGCCCATTCTGGTAAAGTTCATCAGTCTCTTCTCCCTGTGTCCTGTAGAATTTCTGGCAGTTTCTTTTGGGAAGCAGGAACCAGAATTACCATCTCACCTTGCAAAGTTCAGTGGTCATCTTCCTATTGGTCCTGAATGTCTAGTTAATACAGCATCCTGTCAAGCAGTCAAGGCAAGGGAATGTTTTTGCCTGGTGACTAACTTTTGCCACGAAGAAAGCAAACACTGTATGGAGTGTCTTTGATGCCCACCTTCCTCTTTGAAGTAAACTGGTGCTGCCAGGAGCAGACATGTCTCATTGTCCAGAAAACTCTAAGTTTTCAAAACATTTTAATGCCATATTCTGTAGGTCTTTGAAATGTTTGAAGACTACCTGCTTAACTGAAATATATCGATGTATACCTAGAAAACTTAACTAACATGACTATAAGTTTTATTATCATAATTATTAATATATGTACTTCTTTATACATTACAATTTTAAATGAGTTGCTTAAACAAGAGTGGAATATACATACAGTATAACAAAATTGACCTTAAATTTGTATTAATAAACCAAAATCCATATGAATGTAAAGTATTTTGAGATTTTTTTGAACTCAAATAGATTCAATGATCTACCTTTTTCTCATAATTTCTTTTTTTTTCCTTTTTTTGTTAAGAAAATTTTTTATTCATTTTACACAACAATCAAAGTTCCCCCTCTTCTCTCCTCCCACCCTCCCAGCCTCCCCCTCCTATAACACCCCCACTCCTACCCACAAGAAGGCAAGGCCTCCCATTGGGAGGCACATTCAGTAGAGGTAAGTCTAAGCCAATGCAGCTTTATTTATCATCCAATAGGAGCCACACATATTCACAGCATAAGGAAGACATCCCATAATGTCTGGAAAACATAAATAGGTATTGACAATTCAGAGTACCAAAGAAAAGATGGAGCATTAATGAAGAAATATATCTGTGGAACTAATTTTAATTAAATAATTCACAAACTGGACCCTGTTCAATACTTAAATGACTATTCCCAATATGTTCTGCCCTGTCATTCTTGAATAACCAGCAAGCTGAAAAAAAAATTAGTATGACTCACTAAATATCAACATGGAGAATTATTTTGACCAATGAAATACCTACAGAAGGAATGTCTCCCTAAATGCTGTGCACTAGCTACAGCCAATATTTTTAGTACCTTGGAAACAGGGAGGATGGAGGATGAATGGCAAAAGGCATATAGACAGGCAGACAGGCAGGAGCCTGGAACTGCATGCTCTATGGATCAAGAAACCAAATCCACATGTATTAGAAGACGCTAAGATTTTTTTTTCTGAGGGATCAAAGACAGTATTGCTTAATTTCTGCTTCAGTAATACAGGGTATCTTTTGTTTCTTTTTTAAAATTATTTTTATATTTTTATTGTATTTGTGATACATGTGTGCAGGTGCCCACAAAGGCCAGGAAAGAACACCGAATCCCCTAGAGCTGGAGTTGTAGACAGTTATGATCTGACTTTGATGCTACAAACAAAACCTGGGTCTTCTATAAGAGCACTTCGGTAAGTGCTCTTGACAGCTGAGTCATCTGTACCCTCTCAGAACACTTTCTTATGTCATGATGCCCCAAGGATCTTTGTGCTCTCTTCATTTCACCCAGCACCCCCCTTCTCCATAATGACTCCCCAGAATCTCTATCCATTGCACAGCTCTCCCACCTCCTCTGACTTTACTCCTGTTCGAATTGGCAAGAGACTAATATATTATATTTAATTACAAGCACAGTCTATTTCTTTCTTATACTGTCATCCCACTAAATAAAGAACTCAGATCATAGTGCAAAGCATGCATAAGAAAGCAAGATAATGATAAACAAGTTGGGATTTTGAAAATAAGTGGAATTAGAAGAGGGAAAATAAGATTACTGGAATAAAGGTGATAAAAAGATATATGGAGGTATCAGAGTCTGCCCTGAAGATAGTGTGTGGAGCTCAAGAAAAAATGCTGGATAGCAAAGCTATGTAAATAGAAGAAAAGATAAGTTGCTAAATCA
Source organism: Onychomys torridus (assembly GCF_903995425.1). Lineage (NCBI taxonomy): Eukaryota > Metazoa > Chordata > Mammalia > Rodentia > Cricetidae > Onychomys > Onychomys torridus. The sequence goes on from NC_050455.1 coordinate 76,477,136, forward strand.
CTAGATCTATCTTCACTGTGAGTCTTTGAAGGAACTATATAAAACATGCCAAGAAGATGCCTAGAGTAGTTAAAATAAGTATAAAATTGAGGCACAATCCACAGCCAGAATAGCTGAAAAGAAGAACCATAAAGTTCTACAAACAGGCAGCATCAGAGATCTTAGCAGCAGTGGCCTTGCTGATGTTTCCTGGTAGATAGGATGGAGTGGAAGATGATCTTCCATAAATATACCTAAGGCCAATAAGTGCAGACCCCATGAATACTTAAGTGTATGTGTTTAGTTTTCACTTTGAGCCTCTTTGAAATCAAAACAAAGAAAAAGACAAAGGTGGAGGAAAAATCATGAAATTTCACTCATCTCTTATCTGCTTAATGCTGTCTACTAACTCTTAACTGAACTGACAAATACATTTACATACATGGTAGAAAACAAAGCAGAAAATGGAGCATTAAAACATGTCTGTTTCTTCTTCATGGTTGATTATATACACAAAGGAGCTTGTATAATGTAAGGCACAGATGTCCCAGACCACTAACTATCCTTGTTTTGAAAAGTTTCTACAAGATACAACATGAGAGATAATGACTCATAAAATTCAACAGTGAAGCCAGGCAACGGTGGCACACTTCTTTAATCCCAGCACTTGGGAGGCAAAGCCTGGCGGATCTCTGTGAGTTCGAGGCTAGCCTGTTCTTCAGAGAGAGATCCAGGACAGGCACCAAAACTACACAGAGAAACCCTGCCCCCACCCCCCAAAAAAATTCAAAGATTCAACCATGGTTACAAAGTCTTTAGGAATAATTTTATCTTGATCATGTATCAAGAACAATGAGATATCTACCATGAGAGTCTCCTCATAGGACAAACTTTGTGTAGCATAACATCTGTGCCATCAGCTGTAAATGTCCTGATAGTTTTGATCTCATGGTATCTCTGACATGATCATGTATATACAACTGCAGAAAAATTGTAATTTAGACACAAAAGTCAAAAGCTGTTGCTGGATTATCTATATGTGTGGCTCTCTAGCAATCTAACTCTATTCAAGTAGAATATTTAACAGTAAGAAGGATAAATTATTGCATATACTTAAAAATCTTGCTTAATATTCTGGGCTGACACACATACACTGGGCTTCTACTGGTAAAATAAAGGCTAAAGTTCCTTAAAAAGTATTTCTTAAGAAAATATTGACTGGGTAGTGGTGGCACACACCTTTAATCCCAGCACTCGGGAGGCAGAGGCAGGTGGATCTTTGTGAGTTCGAGGCCAGCCTGGTCTACTGAGCAAGATCCAGGAAAGGCGCAAAGCTACACAGAGAAACCCTGTCTCGAAAAAAAAAAAAAAAATTGATGAATTTTGTGCCTAAATAACAACATAAAGACACAGTTCTGAACCTTGAATAAAAGTGAAGGACTTACTCTTGAGTAGAAAGCTCAGCAAGCTATATATGCAGGCTGGAGAAGGGATTTGGCAGAGTCATGTTTTCTCAGCAAACAGTACCAAGCACACTCAATATTCTGGTACAGCACACACATAAGTATTTTACACTGGAGAAATTTACATTAGGTCTTGAAAATTATCCTATTTGCAACCTCTCCAATATATTACTCAAAGGACACCCCATTAATTAATTAATTAAGGTAAGCTCTTGGTGCACCTATAAGATAAATTTGATTTAAAAAATGTAATCCCAAATAGCTAAATGAATTGAGCTACTATGTAAGAGTTTTAGCTGTATGTCAATTATATTTATAAAATGATCTCAAAAACGTGAAGACTAGGTTTTCAAAGAACTTGGTCTTAAGCCATTCCTTTTTCAAAAATATTTTATTATTAATTAAATTTTTTCCTATAACATATTTTGATTATATCCTTTTCCTTTCCCCAACTTCTCCAAAATTCTCCTCAAATCCCTACCCATCCTCTTTCTCTCCCCCTGCCAAAAAAAGAAAAATGAACATCAAAACTTATTACTGACACAGTGTTAAGAAGAGGATCATTCATCTCCTAAAGCATACCCAGTTTTGACAGGACAGTCTTGTCCTCTGCCCTGAGAGACTATCCAGGCTGGTTTTGTGTGTCAGCTTGACACAAGCTAGAGTCATCAGAGAAGAAGGAATCTCAGTTGTGGAAATGCTTCCATGAGATCCAGCTGTAAGGCATTTTCTCAATTAGTGATCAATGAGGGAGGGCTCAGTCCACTGTGAAGGGTACCATCTCTCAGTTACATAAGAAGGAGAGATGAGCAATTCAGGGGAAACAAGCCAGTAAGCAGAACCCTTCCATGGCCTCTGCATCAGCTTCTATCTCCACAACCCTGCCCCGTTTGAGTTACTGTCCTTGACTTCCTTCAGTGATGAACAGCAATGCTGAAGTGTAAGCCAAATAAACCCTTTCATCCACAACTTGGTCAAAGTGTTTTATTGCAGCAATGGAAACCCTGACTAGGAGCCCAGTGTATGTGTGTGAGCCCAGAATATTAAGCAAGATTTTTAAGTTTGATTCTCATATCAGCAGAATGTCCAGTTTCCATAGGAAAATAAGGTAAAAAAGAAAGGAGGCTATGTTGGTCCTGTTTGTATTGACTGTGGTAAGTTTTATTGTTCCTACTTAACATGAAGCCAAAAGTCAAGAGGATCCAATACAAAGAATCACAGCCCACAGACATTTTGCCACCTAACATCAAATGAAGTAGAAATCTCATTTGCTTTTTCAGAGTGGACAGTGTGGTGGTATTGTGTTCCCCAAAATATTGTGCACCTTAATAAACTTATCTGGGGTCAGAGAACAGATATAAAGGCCAGAAAATATTGGCATACACAACTTTAATCCTAACATTCTGAAGGCAAAGATGCATCTGGATCTCGGTGAGCTCAATGTCACACTGAAAACAGCCAGGCATAATGACACACGCTTTTAATCTCAGGAAGTGATGGCAGGAAGCAGAAAGGTATATAAGGCATGAAAACCAGGAACTAGAGCCTGTAAAGCTTTTAGGCGTTTGAGCAGCAGTTCAGCTGAGATCCATTCAGATGAGGACACAGAGGCTTCCAGTTTGAGGAAATGAAATCAGCTGAGGAATTGGCTGAGGTGAGGTTAGCTGTGGCTTGTTCTACTTCTCTGATCTTTCAGCATTCACCCCCATACCTGGCTTGGGCTTTGTTTTTGTTTAATTATATTTGTGTTTTAATTTTACATATCAGCCATGGGTTCCCCTGTCCTCCCCCCTCCCGCCCCCGGCCCCACCTTTCCCCCAGCCCCTCATAGGTCTTGGACTATTTCCCTCATCTGTTTCATTGCTTTTTCATGATTTTCTTTCAAGGACTTATTGTTTTATTCTGCTTTAATTGTCCTTTCCTCTAGTTTTTTATAGCGTTCTTCCCATTTTTGTTTGTCTATTCCTCCACTTTATTTTTGATTTCTTCTATATAAGGCTCTAGCCTCTTCAAGATGTTATTTATAAGGTTGTTTTCTTCTGCTTCTTCCATTCTGTGATGTTCAGGTCTAGCTGTTGCAGGAGGGCTAGGTTCTGGTGATGCTGTATTGCTCTTTATTTTGTTGTATGTACTTCTGCCTTGATATCTGCCCATCTCCTTGTGGATTCGTTCTTGGTCTTATCAGTGCACTTGGTCCATACAGAGCTGACAGATTTAGGGAGTCTCTCTCTGGTCCAGATGGAAGTTCTGGGCTGGATGGGAGCTCTGGTCCAGATGGGAGTGCTGGCCAGATGGGAACTGGGGACTGGTCTCTGAGTCTCAGGAAGTCACTGGGGGCTCCAGATCTTGTCCAGATGGGAGCTCAGGGGCAGGATGGGAGCTGGGGGCTCCAGTCCAGATGGGAGTTCTGGGGCAGGATGGAAGCTGGAGGCTGGTCACTGAGTCTCAGGAAGTGGCTGGGGTCTCAGGCAGATGGGTGTGGGGGCAGGGTGTGGAGATTGCAGGGTCTGCCTGCAGTCTTGGAAAAGGGGAACCTTCCTGCAGGGCCTACTGAAAGACCAGAAACTCGGGTTTGTTTTTATTAATAAGACCTTTTAAGACTTTGTTATAGGACAGGACCATTTCTCTTCTTCTGCTACAGCTACCTCTTATTCAGTGTCACTGTGTTATTATGTTGGGAATCAAAAGTGACAAGAAAAATAAACCAGCATGAACTGATACAAACTTTGAACCCAAAGACAGAAGACAACAAGATTGGTTTACAGAAATATTGGGATAAGGTGATTAGCCATTTGTTTTGCCAGATGATCTACTGGAATAAGCCCAGAAGCTTTTCTTGAATAAGGTCCACACACTGGTTTGGTCATTATACTGTAAATCATTGTGGGGGATAGAGAGGTCTGTATTTCAATCCTCTAACACCTCTCTACAAAAAAAGAAAAAAAAACTACTCTATGCACAGTAATTTGCATTATTCTAGGCTTCTAAAAAAGGAGACACTGTTGGACTGAGACTCTCTAGGAAGTGAACTCATCACCTCTTATGTGATACCTTCCTTATAACTTACTACTAAATTCTGACAAGAAAAAACTGAGCAAATGATGACTCCCAGTTATAGCCAATATACGCTGCTAAAGAAGAGTACAATCATGAAGAATTCATCAGAGGTTCAAAAAGACTGTGTCTTTTGGGAGTGGGTTCTCCTGCTAATGGAATTTGACTTACATTCTTACCACTTGGAACAGTGGCCAAAGTATTGAGCTACATTGTTTCACATAGGAGACACTAACATTGCTGTTTCAATTTAGATTCTAGTAAAAAAAAATTAAATCTAATTCCAGCTGTATCATCTATACTTCAGTGTTCAAAAAGGCACATGGGGCTGTGACCATGCTGCTGTTGGATGTTGAACATACAGTAAGAAAATCTCTATCATCAGAATGTTCCACAAACAGGACCAACATAAGAAGCTATGCACTACAGGCACAAGAAACAATAACATCTGATAAGTCAAAGTCATTGTGAATTAAGAAAGCCATAATTGTGTAACCCTTAATGTTGCTGCCATCATCAGTGTGAGTGACAGAGTAAAACATGTAAACATTCTATTTTAGGTCTAGATAATGGAGGAAGTAGCTAGCTTTCTAGAAGCTATAGTTATCCAACTCACTATTGAGTACAATTATTTTAACTGTAAGTTTTTCATCATTACTTCAGTAAAACTTCTACAACTAAAATGATGCATATGGATCAGGGTGCTTGGGATCCCACTGTGGATGTGTGAATATCAGCTCCTTTGAAAATCATTCAGCTCCATGTCTTTTCCTTTGGGTTTGTCTTGATGGCTGCTTCTGTTTTGTTGTGACTTTCTTGTGTGTTGCAGCCAGAAGGTTTTTGGTTTTTTTGTTTTGTTTTGTTTTGTTTTGTTTTGTTTTGTTTTGTTTTGTTTTGTTTTGTTTTTGGTCCCACCCAACTCGCAGCAGCTCAGACCCAAATAAACACACAGATGGTTATATTAATTAAAACTGTTTGGCCTAATGGCTTAGGCTTCTTGCTAGCTAGATCTTACACTTAAATTAACCCTTAATTCTTATTTATATTTGGCCACTTGGCTTGGTACCTTCTCCCAGTTCTGCCTTTACATCTTGCTTCTCATGGTGATGGCAGCATCTCCTGACTCAGCCTTCCACTATCCAGAATTCTCCTCTCTGCTTATCCCACCTACACTATACTTCCTATCTGGCTACTGGCCAATCAGCATTTTATTCATCAATCAACCAGAGAAACACATTTCACAGCATACAGAAAGACATCCCCAAAAGTGTGTTGTTGTTGTTTTTTTGTTTTGTTTTTTTGGTTTTTTTTTGGTTCATTTTTTGCCTAACATGATAATATAAATGGTCAAGCATTTGAATTGATTTACTAAGAACTCAGCTCACTCAACATTATTTTCTAAATTACTCATAGAATAACATGTTCCCTTACATTTTATTCATTCATTTATCACGAAGTGTTTTTGTGGCTGAAATCATAACATTTTTCAAGGAAAAAATGACTGGAAGTGGTGATTATTGTGTTAAGTGAAACAGGCCTGACTCAGAAAGACAAATACATTATTTGTTCTCTCCTATGCAGTATTTGTGCATTAAAATTATGAAGAGGATCACGAACTAGCAGGGAAGAAATTTGAAGTAAGAGGCAAAGAAAAGGGTAAAGGAATTTATGACATGAAACCTGAGGAGGGGATTGTCTGGAGAAAGAAAGGGAACCAGGCAGAAGACAGCCAAGGGTACCCTCGAGGACAGTGGGAAAGAAGTACAGATTAGAACTAAGTATAAGCTGTGATGGAGCCCATTACTTTGTCTACAAACTTAAAAAATAAAAGAAAAATCTTACTGACTTCTTGTCTATTGGTTAAATGCTGAGGAAGCAAAGGACAATCAAATGAAACTTTGCCCTAAATCCCAGTTTCCTGCCTTCATGAAGTACTTAGATTTTTAGTATAAAATTAAATTAATATGAAAGGAATTCTTTTGAGTTTAATAACACCTCTGAGATACAACAAAGCAATCATCACTAGGACACAAATTTCTCATTTCTTATTTCTTCATTCTTCTAGCTTATTATTGCTTGGTCCTAAACTAAAAGCCCAGTAAAGACTACATTGATTCTCAGAGAAACTTTCATATTTTTCTGAAATATAGAGTAAAAATATCCCAAACAGCCTACTGTTTCCTAAGCTTACACACTAAGTGATGACCCTAGAACTAGGAATCATGCCCATGGAAGAAAACCAGAGCTGTGTAGTAAAGCAGAGAGAGCAAGCTTTAATTAGTAACTAATGTAGCAGAAAAGAAGAGTCTTCAGTGCAACATCGCTTAGTTCTCAAGGAGCATGGATGAGTGGGGATTCATAGCCAAGCAGCAGGGTGGGTCATTGAAAAGAAAATAACTAAAATGAAAGGAAAAGAATATATGTTATTCAGCCAAGACAGCTTGACACAGCTGGGGACAACAAGGTGTAAAGACTTAGAAGACCAGGAGGAGGAGTTCCTCCCTTTCACTCAAATCATTGATAATTCTTCAAATGCTGGGTCCACAGAGGCCAATGTAAATAAAGGCTGTTTCCTCTTCTGTAAATGAAATATGCACACTAGCTACAGTCCACTCATGAGCCGTGGTCACTATTGACTAGGCGCTAACAAACAGTGTTTCTAAATCTGCACTAAAGGAGAAGTCACTAGGGGAAAAAAGGCACAGGTCTTATGGTAAGATAATATTAAAGGGATGGATAATGTCAGTCATTTCATTTTTGGTAATGCATCTCTATAGAATGGAAAGGCAAATTGTCTTATTATTGTCTGAAAAACTTTGGAGAAATAAAAAAAAAAAAATACAGTGCACTAAGCAGTGTTGAGTACCATCAGTGACATTCAGGGAGCAGACGTTGATCCTAATGGCCTCTGTTCAGCACTCTGACTTTGCTTTGAAGAGATTAAGAAAATAAGGAGATTACCACTTTAAATATGAAATAAAATGATGTCTCAATCATATGTTTCTTTCTCTCTTGGAACCTCACAAAATCACCTAAAATGCAGCTATCAGCAGAATGTTTTAATGTAGAGACGTGATTCCTCTATACAGGAAGACCAGCATGTAGTTTGCAAGGGGTAGACTGTGCATTAGCTTTTCTATCTGAAAAGTGACAAAAGTTACATTGCATCAAGGAAAAATGGGAGACAAGAAAGAGAAATTCACCAACTATCCCTTAATTGGTCTAATTTTACCTCTCATTTTTTCCTTTAAAAAATACTTACATATTTTTCTTCTTTCTCTAAAAATTTTTGTTCATATGTCAATGGCCTATAGTGAATACTTTGCCTTTTTAAACTCAAATTCACGACTTTTGATTTCCAAAACGTTTTCCATCTAACATATAAGGTTTCTTTTCTTATTTCTTCTGGCAAATTAACCACTTTCTTCCCAAATGGTGTCGGCCGTAGTCGGTGATCTTGTTTATTCAAACCTCTTGTCACATGTTTTCTATGTCTTGTTAGAATGGGAGTGTAAGGCACATTGTTCTCCCCCAAATAACAAATAAATTCAGGAAACTAAATTACACACACGAGTCATTAGAGAACAGGTTCGCTAAAGCATTTCTAGACTCACATTCACTGAGGAACAACAGTTATCAGGAAAGTCTTCTTTGTTGATTTTTAGGAAAAATTACTCAACTAGGTGCTAATGTACAAAGAATATTAAATAAAAGATAAATGAAAGCTATATGAGGCCAGAAGCAGAAACAGCATCCATGTGTTCTATTTTAGAAGACGTTGACTGATCTGATCAAAGGGAACCAGTTTTCTTAAACTTTCTTAGTCACTGACTTGTACCAACCTCCTTTCCAGAACATTCAGTACTGGGGGTTAGTTCCCTTGAAATGTTGAAATACATTCATTCAAAGAAATGTGATATGGAATGCATAAGGTATGGTAGTTGTCTCCATATTTCTGTGTTTTAGATTCTTTACAGTCCATAAGAGCAGAACAATGAAGGCCTCAAGCTAAGCAAATTCTTCCCTGTCCTTTATTACTGAAGAAAATGGAATATGGATAGAGAACCATTACTGCCACCTCTGTGGTGGTATTGGGGACTAAAAATTTAGCCTCCTTATTTAGTGTCCTGCAGTGCTACAGAGCTATTTCATAAGCTTGTTTCATGCTCTCAGTGAGCAAATTTAAAGATCATATTTTGACTCATGTAATGCATAGGTTAACATCTCTCCTTAGAAATGAGAATATCTGAGGTGTATATACTACCCTTGATCACACTGCTATCAATTGCTGAGGCAAGGTTTTTTTTTTTTTTTTTTTTTTTTTTGTGTGTGTGTGTGTGTGTGTGTGTTGATAGACATGAAACCTAGGGTCTTGCACATGCTGAATAGGCCCTCTACCACTACTCTGTACCCCAGCCAGTCTGCATTTTTATCTTAGACAGGATGGTCTGGAACTCAGGTGGCAGCCCAGGCAGACCTTGAACATAGTAGGCTCCTCCTGACTGAGACTATGGTTAGCTGGGATTATAGTTCTTCTGTACCACCATTCTAATCCAAGGCCTAGTATTAAACCTTGCCTTGGGATACCATATGCCCTCAACCACCAATCCCACCATCACTGGTAGAACTCTGGGTGTGTGGTAGCCCTGCTGATGAAGTCGCTATTGTCATTTCTTATAGGTTCTTCCTTAACTTGTATTATTCTGATGCAAGGCTAACTTAATTATCTCAATTTGCTATATAGCCTGTAGGTAAAAATATTAGATGTCTATGCTTTCCTGTTAGGTTCTCCATGGGCAATTACACTATACATTTGTGACATTATTAACAAAAGGTTAAAGAGCCATCATTACTAGCAGGAAAATGCAGGTTTCATTGGCTTCTACTCAGTACAATTTAACAAAAATACATGAAGATGCAGCTGTAAGTACATTTCTGCCTATGCAGTGATGATCTAATACATATATAAGAGGATTCATTTTGTTGGGTATTTCTTCCACTGGCTGTTCAATACACTGCTGTTCCCAGATGTTTTGCTTGAGAGGCACTCAAGTCACTAACTACTTTTCCAAATGATAAAACAGCTTCTGGTTTTAGAAAGATTCATCTTGCACATGTTAGATTTCTTTCTCTGTGGTCTTATCTAGCAAGACCTAAATTCTGCATAAAATTAGGCATGATCATACCTCAGTCAGCTCCATAGCCACTGGTGGGCTGTATATTCTCAATACTATTACTACTCTATAGCCAAGGTAAATTGGCATTTCTCTCTCCTTTGAAAAAAATCTAAATAATAATCACTTAAGAGTGAAACAGAGGTGTAGAATTCTAATTAAAGTTTGAAGAGTGTCTTAACTTTCTTAAAGATTAATAGCATGGCAGAACCTGCTTTTCAAAGGGGATCATTAATTTTCCTTAATTTAAAGCTAAATCTCAAAGTATATTTTATTCATATTCAGAAAAGAATAAATGGAAGATCAAAAAGCAATAATGCAGACCTCACCAGTGCCCAGCCCCCAGGGGAATCATTGCACTGTATTTTTTATGTGAGCTGACCTTTTCCTTTTAGTATTCATGAAAACTTAGCAAATAATCACATTGAATCGATTTCAGGGACATATATCCTTTGCTTTCTGCCTGAACTGTGAAGCTCAGGTGTGGTTATCTGACACTGGAATGCCCTTCCATTCCATATTTTGTAGAAAGCAACTGTACTGAACCAGTAAATGAGCAACTGCTGGAATCCCCATCCCAAAGCTACACATGCCTTGCTATTCATCTTCCTCCATCTGCACAGCACTCTTGTTCTATTTCAAAGTGAGCTCTGGGGCTAAGGAGGCATCTTCAGGCACAAAGAACAGAAACCACTTGTTAGACGAGCTGATATTTAAGGTGCTGGGAAATGGAAAGTTGATACAAGGTATCATTTAGTCTCAGTAAATCACCTTTAAGTTTAACGTCTTAAAAGGGTCTATCAGCCATCTTGCCCTGTGTATCCTTATATCATTCATGAGTTTCATTATGACTCAGTGACTGAGAAAAACAATGCATTACAATGCAAGGTTGAGTAGCAGCTATTTATTTTCACTTTATAAGACAGACAGTTAAGAGATAACTTGTTCAAAGGAAAGCAAAAGGCACTCAAATGTCATAGGCTCAAGATAAGCCAGCTGGCACTATCAAGCACGCCAGGCAGGCTACAATTTATAATTCAAATGTTGGAATGTTTATCATTAGAATGTCCAACTTCCTGGAGCAAACATTTATTGTTTGCCAGTGAGAGAAGCCAAAATGCTATTACATTTCACAGAGGGGTTGCAAAAGGATAAAGGCTAAACAACCCATCTTTCCCCAACTCCCCATTTGTCATCAGTGGCTACAGGGAGAAGCCCTTGCCAGTTCACATGATGTGCTACAATTTGTAGAATAAGAATTAATTTTCTCCCATAGCTAGTAGGCCTAGGAATCTTGACAGGGCATTTGTTTTTTGTTTTTCATTTATTTTTTAACTTTTATTTACTTTTTAATTTATTGATATTTTTACTATTCCATAATAAATAAAAGTATGATCATTTTACCACTATTACTCTCTTACCTTCTTCCCACTCCTACTTCTGACTCCCTTCTCTTTTCCAGCTATCCCTTCCCCTGCTTTAATGCTGTCTGTGTTCAGGTAGCCACAGCTGCTATGTGTTCATGCAATGACCATGTCATATCCATATCCATCATATTCATGCACTCTGGCTCTTACAGTTTCCCACCCATCGTCAGTGATGTTCCCTGGACCTAGGTAGGGGTACTATGGGTGTCCTGTTTAGGGCTGAGCACTCAGCAGCCACTTATACTTGGCAAACAAATTATCATTTGAACATAAAATGTTAGTCTCTATAATGCCTTCTCTAAAATAGATTCATACGTATGTGTAGTTTTCTATGATCCATGCTAGCCCAGGTCAAGAGACTCTATCTTACCACCACTCTACAGAGCAGGAACAAAATAGGCACCTGTTCTCCGGAGACAGGATGTTTACAGATCAGAACACTGAGGCAGAGAACAGGGTGAACTTGAACAGGGTGAACTTGAACTTGGAGTCCAGGAAGGGTTCCAAGACTGGTTGGAGCAAGGACCCTGTGAGTAGATGACAGAAAAAGCTTAACACTCCTGTCCTACTTTTGCGTTTTGCCCCACTCGCTAATAATCCTAAAATTCAAATTTCTGCCAAACTCATTAACTGCAAGATTAAGAGCAAACTACCCTACCACTCACAGTGAAAAGACTAACCCCAGGTGGAAAATAAGAACACCAAAAGAAAACAGCATGCCAGGCAGTTTGGAAGTAAGATTGAGGAAACTCGATATTCACTGTTAATTTTCACATGAATCCCTCATATTGTTTTCTTTTCTGTCTCTAGCCAGCTGTGCTTTTTAATGAGACAATTATCTACTATTTTCATGTGTTCCAATTATTTCTTTTAAAATGAAAACTTCTATAGGATTGTCAAGTTTGTCTGTTTGAGAAAATGTATCTACACTCTTGATTGCCTGATGTGCCATCCACTATGCGATTTAGATCACATGGAATGACATTATTCATGGTTACTAACAAAAGTCACCTTAACCAGCAAAAATGTCGATTCTTTATAGCTTTGTTTTGAATAGAAACAATGGAAGCTAGAGGAAGTGTGGACTAGGCACAGGAAAAACAGTTTCCAGAGGCAGGGACAGAGGAGGCACAAGTGAAAGCTGGGATCAGTCACACTGTAGTGCTCATGCACCATCCCACTGGAACGGAGTTTGTTAAATGCCAGCAAAACCTCCAACTGCTCATTATCACACTCTGCAGAGGAAAAAAAAAGGAGCTGCTGCCTTCATTATTACTTTAAAGGAAACGGGGTTTTCAACACGATGAATTCTACAGGCATTGACCTACTCAAAAGAATTTTTTAGTGTCAACAGCTTACACTCTGGGCACAGGGCACTCTGGTATGGGGGGTCACGTGACCATTTTTTGTTTGTTTGTTTGTTTGTTTGTTATGCTGTTTATAATGGAACAGTGCTCTACAAATTCATTTTGGCAAATACAGTCAGTGGGTAAAGATGTTCAATACCCTTTCTCTGTGTCTACATTTTGACATCATTATTTATTTCTCACCATTTTCTTTTTAAATTTTATTTTGAAAATTAGTATATAAAGTATTAGGTTTCCTGATGTCATCTTTTAATATATATGACTTTCTTACTTCTTGCCTGCTCTCTTCCTCATCTATCTGTACCTCTCCTGTATCCTTCAATTCCTCTCCCTTTTCTTGTTATATGTGCTTTAATATCCCCCAATCCATCATTGTCATTTCTAGTTTCATGATTTACACTGACATATATACATTAAAAACTAGGATCCACGATCAGGAAGAATATGTGATATTTGTCTTTTGGAGTCTGGGTCATCTTAAAAAATACAGTAATTTCTAGACCCATTCCCTTCCCTGAAAGTTTCACAATTTTATTAAATTTTTAGCTCAGTAAAATCTCATTGTGTGTATGTATCACACATTTTGCATCCCTTCATCTGTTAATGGACATCTATTTGATATTTTCTTTTAATGAATTATTCACACCTGTGTAAAAGCGACTGTCCTGGTTTGTCTCATTTATCCCCTCATCTTTAAATTAAAAGAAAGAAAAAAGAAGACAACACCAAGTTCCTGTTGGCAATAGCACCATGACACTAGTCTGGTGAAAGCATGCTTATCTATTTCATTATTCATCACATTCTCTAGGTGAACTTACATTTTCTCTTTTTAAAAGTGTCCTGGAAAAGTCAGCTTAAATCATAACTGGCCCTCAGTGCTCACCTGGAGAGAAGCAGAATGCAGGTTCACCCCAAAAATGCCCTGGGAAATAAAGGAATGACCTACTTCTCACCAAATCTAATGGTGTATTTTTCAATCCTCATTCTCCTTTTTTTTTTTTTTTTTTTCATTTCAAACTGTTTAATACCTACTTTCTCCTGAAGTGCCTCCTTGGCTTGTTCACAATCCCCCAACCTCATCTTCTAGACTCTAAGCACAGCTGCTCACCCACTCAATGCTGCACAAGCACCTCATTCTCTTCCCCAGCCTCCACCTGGGCACTTCTCCCAAATCCAATCTTCTGTTTACCGCTCTTCCTATTTCTGTAGAAAAGTCCATCCTTGATTTCATCTGTTATCACTTCTGTGTATTTGAAAATCAAATCTTACTTGACAGCTCATCCTTCATCCGATTCCAGGGCTGCATCTTTCTCTTTGTATCACATAGATTTTTCCAGAAAAAAAGAATGGGGTTGTCATTTCCACAGAACTATGTACCCAAATTATTATCTCTCCATGTTCTTTATTTTGCCCTTATCCTCCATGAAACAGTAATGACTAGAAATGTTATTGAAACAGAAGGGACAAGATTAGTTACATAAATTACATGACTATATTTCTGTTTTCAATCACTATGTTTATTTTTAAATCGAAATTATTAAGCCTTCATGGGTTCATAGATATTCTACTTTCTGTGTCTATTCTTCATGTGGGTCATATATCTCAAAATTATGTATCCCCCTTTCCTGACCTTAAAATAAGAAGGGCAGTCTAAATATGTGATATTTTATTGGAATCAATGAAAACAGGGGTTTCCTGAAGGAAAACATTTCTAATTCCATTAGAAATTAAAGTTGATACATGAGAGCATATTATAAACTTCTGCTATTCTGTTCTCAGCAAGAATCAAATGGTCCTTTGAAAACAACCTGCATTTTTATTACTGGGAAGCAGGATCTCAACAGATGGCCGATATGTTAAAGTCTCATGAGCTGTTGCTCTAAAATCACAAATGCATGCTTGTTCTTTATAATTTTGCTCTCCCATCATACCTAGGAGAGTGTCCTAGTATGCAAAGTATCACAAATCTTCAACTTTAATTTTCATTAAATGTGAACCAGCCAACATTTACTGAGCAGGTGATAGGTACTCAAAAATAAATATGGTAGAACACACACTTATTAATTGTTGATCTTGGTGCCTGAACTATTGGCGTTCTGTTCAGAAAGCAATCTCCTGTATCAATGCATTCCAAGTGATTCCCCAGTTTCTCTTCTACCAGGTTCAGTGTATCTTTTCTGAACAGAATACTGATACTGTGTCAAAGCCTGCAGACAAGTCAACTGGGCATCTGGTGGGAGATGTGCAGATTGTAGAGACAATGAAAAGACAGCTGACTGCCAGTCAATGTGGTACAGTCCCAAGTTTATTTCACAGCCAGCTTATATACAGTCTTGAAGGACAAGTAGAACAATGCACACCACAAGCATTCAACCACTATCTTGACCCAAGGGTCAAGGAGCAGGTAGTTTCATTTTCTATCTTAATATACCTCCAGCTGGCATCAGCAGCTTGCGTCTAGCTAGATAGTATGTTCCTTCCCATGGGCTAATCCAGACTTTCTCACAGCCTTTCAAGGAGACTCTATGGGCTAATCGGGACTTTCTCACAGCCCTGGAGCAAGTAAGCCTGAACTCTATTGACTCAGAATAGACTTCAAATTCAAACTGGGAAACTGAGTCAGTCAGTTGTGGGCTCCTACAATAGTACAGGCACTAAAATCAATAATTAGTAAATAGGACCTCACAAAACTGAAAAGCTTCAATAAGGTAAAGGACACCATAATTTGGACAAAGTGGCAGCCACAGAATGAGAAAATATTTTTACCAACTCTACATCTGGTAGAGGAATAATATCAAAAATATATAAAGAACTCCAGAAACTAGATATCAAAAAAACCCTAATAGTCTAACTTATATAATTTAAAAATGGGGTACAGAGTTAAAACAGAAAATTCTCAATAGAGGCATCTCAAATGGCTGAGAAACACAAATAAATGTTTAACATCCTTAGCCATCAGAGAAATGCAAATCAAAACTATTTTGAGATCCTATCTTACACCTGTCAGTATAGCTAAGATCAATAACAGAAGTGACAGCTCATGCTGGCAAGGACATGGAACAAGGGGAACATTCCTCCATTGATGGTGGGAGTGCAAACTTGTACAGCCACTATGGAAATCAATATGGAGGTTCCTCACAAACTTCAAGATCTAGCTATGCCATTCTTTGACATATAACCAAAGGATACTCCAAACTACCACAAGTACAGTTGCTTAACTATGTTCACTGAGACTTATTCATAATAAACTTGAAACAACCTAGATGTTCCAATTTAAGAATGAATTAAAAAGAAAATGTGTGGGTACATCTACAGAATGTAGTAATACTCAACTGATTGAAAAATTACATCATGAAATTTACAGGCAAGTGAATGGAACTAGAAAAAAATCATCCTGAGTGAGATAACCCAAACCCAGAAAAATAAATATGGTATGTATTCACTTATAAGTGGATATTAGCTGTTAAGTAAATGATAACCAAGCTACAATCCATAGATCCAGAAAGGTTAGGTAAAGAGAAGGAGTCTAGGGAGGAGAAATGTATCTTCCTAGGAGAGGGAATCAGAATAGTTTACAGGTAGACTAGGAGCATGTGGGGTCTTCACTAAGTGGGTAGATCGGGTAGGGGGTTAGATTGGGTAGAGGGGGACAGTGTGGGGAGACAGCTGGGATTGGGGGCACTTGGGGTGGTATGGAAACCTAGTGCAGTGGAAACTTCCTAGAATGTATGAAGGTGATTCTTATGAGGACTCCTAGTAACAGGGGATATAGAGTCTCAACTGGTCATCTCTTATAGCCGGGTGAGGTTTCCTGTAGTAGAACATTATTTTAAGGTGTGTTACTTTTGTTTATGTTGCATTTGTTTAACTCTGTGAAGCTGTATTACTATACCCATGTAAAACACCTGGTGGTCTAATAAAGAACTGGCCAAAAACAAGGCAGGAGGAAGGATAGGCCGGACAAGAAGGCAGAAAGAACATATATAGGAGGGGAAATCTGAGAAGAGAGAGATCTGGGAGCAGCCAGAGGAGGAGGGCTTTAGGGGCCAGCCATACCACCACACCCAGCCATGAAGTAAAAAACAAAGAAAGGTGTACAGGAATCAGAAAGGAAAATCCCAGAAGCAAAAGATAGATGGGTTAATTTAAAGTTGAGAAAGGCTGGGTAGAAACTAAGCCAAGCCAAGGCCAGGCATTCATAAGTAATAATAAGCCTCCATATGTGATTTATTTGGGACCTGGGTGTCGGCCCCTCCCCCCCAAAAAAACAGGGTAAAAAACAAACAAGAGTTTCCAGTGACAGGACTAGGTTGCATTCAATTAATTTGTTGGCTAAGTGGGTCCCATGGAAATCCTAAATAAGCCAGGCTGATGCTAAGACAAAGGGTAGCTCTCTACAAACCAACAGCAGGGCCCCATTGCTGAGGACAACACCCACACAACTCACTGAACTTGGAGAAGTCGAGTTGGTGCCTACATGTAGCCTTCACCCCTACAATCTAGCCTATTTGATGTGAGAAGGTACTCTGCATGCTATTGAAAGAGAAACATGGACACCAGCCTAGCCACAAAACCTTTGACCTGCAATCTGGCCTGCCTGCAAACTACGGTAGGGCAATGGTGGCATTGAACTTCTGGAAATAGCCAACCAATGTCTGATTTGACTTAAGGCCTCCTCTATAATAGGAAATCCATGGGCAACACAACCCATGGATTCTAGGTTGGGTAACCTAGAACCAGAGACTGGCTAGCCCAGAGGCATAGAGTAAAACCAAACATAACTGGTCTTGAAAAAAAATCAATAAAATGACACCTGATTATATTCTGCTATACCCATACATCAGTGCTTCATCCCCATCATCATCAGAAAGATTTCCCCTGTCAGCAGATGAGAACAGATGCAGAGACCCATAGCCACACATTAAGCAGAGGGAGACTCTAAATGGGAGGTCTCTATCAAATCTCTCCCCTTAGAAAGCTCAGGAAGTCCCAGGAGGCAGAAGGATGGAAGGATTGTGAGAGCCAGTTGGGGGAAAGGGGAACAGAAACCTGGAGAACATGGCCATCTGAATCAACTAAGCAAGGCACATATGAGCTCCTGGAGCCTGAGGCAGCAAGCATAGGGTCTACACGGATCTGCAGCAGGTCCTCTGCATATATATTATAGCTATTAGCTTAGTGTTTTTATGGAACTCATAATTGTGGGAACAAGTAGGTCTCTTAACTATGGTGCCTGCTCTTGGGACTCTTCTCCTTTTGGGTTGCCATGTCCAACTTTAATATGATGATTTTTTGCTTCATTTTAATTGTATTTTGTTTTGTCCTATTTGGTTCTTGTCTCTTAGAGGCTTGTTCTTTTCTGGCAAGAAACAGAAAAAGAGTGGTTTGGGAAGGGGAATGAAGAAGGGGAGGGAGGAACTGGGAGGGATGGAGGGAGAGAAAATTGTGATGAGGGTGTATTGTATGATAAAGGAGTATTTTCAATAAATAAATATAGATTAAAGGGATTTATGACTACTAAGTCATCTCTAAAGAAGATTCTAGGAAGAATATTGAAAAGAAGAAAAAGACACCCAAGAGATCACAGGGAACAAATATCCAATGCCTGGACAGATAATCAGAAGAGATCTGAGAAAACACCACAAACTCAACAAAGATATAGGAATTAATATACATATTTCAATAATAACAGTATTCATTGAATTGTATTAATACCTCAAAAGACACAGACTACCAGATTTTGTTAGAAAGTGAGACCCATGTTTTTCTGTTTCCAAGAAACACACACCTCACATCCAGAAATAGATGCTACCTAGAGACAAAGGTAAAAAAAATGATTCTGAGAAAATGGAACTAAGAAACACCTGGTATAACTATCCTTAGGTATCACAAAATATATTTCAAATTGAAATTAATGACAAGCGATGAAGAGGAACATTTCAGACCTCATTAAATGAAAAATCCACTGACAGGGTTTAACATTCCTAAACATACACTTAACAAACACAGGCACAACCAATTTCATAAGAGAAATTCTATTACATCTAAAGCCAAAGGCCAATCACAACACAGTGATAGTAAGAGAATTCAAAACCCTTCTCTCACCAGTAGACAATTATCTGGAAAAAAACAAACAGGGAAACTCTAGAGTTAAGTGACATCATGAGTCAAATGGGCCTAACAGATAGATACAATTGCTGAAAAATACACATTATTCTCTGAAACCTCCACAACTTTCTCCAAAATTAACCACATATTATGACAGAAAACAATCTCCATAAAAACAAGATAATTTATTTTTTTTATTCTTTTTCTTTATTATTATGTGTTTTAAATTTTATACATCAGCCATGGATTCCCCTGTCCCTCCCGCTCCCGTACCCATCCCCTCTTCCCCCCAACCCCTCCCCTCCATTCCCATGTCCTCCAGGATCAAGGCACCCCTGGGGATTCATTTAAACATGGTGGATTCAGTGCAGGCAGGTCCTCTCACCTCCTTCCAGACTGAGCAAAGTGTCCCTGTGTAAGCCCAAGGTTTCAAACAGCCAGCTCATGCACTAAGGACAGATCCTGGTCCCACAGAATGGGTGCCTCCCAAACAGCTCAAGCTATTCAATTGTCTCACTTATCCAGAGGGCCTGATCCAGCTGGGGGCTCCACAGCCTTTGGTTCATAATTCATGTGCTTCCATTCATTTGGCTATTTGTCCCTGTGTTTTTTGCAATCTTGGATTCAACAATTCACACTCTTGCAGACCCTCCTCTTTCTCGACAGTTGGACACCTGGAGCTCCACCTGGGACCTGGCTGAGAATCTCTGCAACAACTTCCATCAGTTATTAGATAAGAGTTCCAAGACGACTGTTAGGGTGTTTAGTCATCTGATCACCTAGTCAGATCAGGCTTTCTCTCGACCATTGCCAGCAGACTACAGAGGATACATCATTGTGAATTTCTGGGGACCTCTCCAACACTCTGCCTATTCCTGTTCTCATGTGGTCTTCATTTATCATGCTCTATTATTCCTCATTCTCCCTTTCTGTTCTTGATCCAGCAGGGATCTCCTGCTCCCCTAAGCTATCTTTCCTTCAAATCTTGCCCTTCATTACTCCCACTGTCATCCAGGTTGTTCATGTAGATCTCATCCATTTCTCTGTCATTGGGTGATCCTTGAGTCTTTCCTAGAGTCCCGTTTTGGCTGAAAGACATTTAAGGAATTGCTCAACATCCCTAATTATCTGGGAAATGCAAATCAAAACAACTCTGAGATACCACCTTACACCTGTCAGAATGGCTAAGATCAAAAGCACAGAGATAGCTTATGCTGGAGAGGATGTGGAGCAAGGGGAACTCTCCTCCACAGCTGGTGGGAATGCAAGCTTGTACAGCCACTTAGGAAATCAATATGGAGCTTCCTTAGAAAATTGGGAATCCATCTCCCCCAAGACCCAGCTATAGCACTTTGGGGCATATATCCAAGGAATGCTCAATCATACCACAAGGGCATTTGCTCAGCTATGTTCATATCAGCTTTGTTTGTAATAGCCAGAACCTGGAAACAACCTAGATGCCCTTCAACTGAAGAATGGATAAAGAAAATATGGTACATATACACAATGGAGTACTAGTCAGCAGAGAAAAACAATGACATCATGAGGTTTGCAGGCAAATGGATGGATCTAGAAAAAATCATCCTGAGTGAGGTAACCCAGACTCAGAAGGACAAACATGGTATGTACTCACTCATAGGAGGATACTAGATGTAAAACAAAGATGATTAGGCTGCTACACAACTCCAGGGAGGCTACCTAGAAAATGGGACCCTAGGAAAGACCCAAGGATCACCCAATGACAGAGAAATGGATGAGATCTACAAAAACAAGATAATTTAAATAGCATCCAGAATTGTGTCTGACAACAAGAGAATACAGCTGAATATCAACAGCAACTATTTGGAAACTACAAATATTACCCTAACTCATAGAAACTTAAAAAAAATAGTGAATAATAATTGGATCAAGGAAGAAACCAAGAAAAGAAACTTTTTAGTTCCTAGTATTGACTCTTTCAAACTCTTAAGGACAATGTCTTTCATGTTTTTGTGCTGGCATCTATAAGTGGTTTTGCACATTATCAACTTTCAGGCTCCCCTGCTCTTCCCACTTACACTCTTTTCAGCTCTGCTCACTAAGTACTGTCCATATGGAGTATCTATGTATTCATATTCTTTAAGAAGTCCAAGTTATACAGCACTTGAGGCCAGCTGTAGTCCCAGGGAGTATCAGTCGAAGCTGGCATCCCAGTATTGATCTGCTGATCTCTGGGTTGAGAAGAGTGATCTCTTTATTAGCAGCAGAAAATAGATATCTAGTAAGCTGTGGCTTTGAGTGGCATTACAATAACTTAATTAACCTCTGGTAGCATAAGATAAAAATTCCATTGAGAAATAGGTTTGGGAAACCACATGGCTACTTCATTTGACTGTGTGTGACTTTGAGTAATCGTTTTTTAAAGACTGTGAATACAAGGTTGTATATGGGATCCTGGTAGCCAGACAGGTACATTGTTTGGTATTTACATGTTGACCTTTATCTGTATTCTGTGGAAGTTGATTTTTGAGTGGCAACTTAGTTGGACTGAGAAGCTCCTAGGTGATAACTAAGTCACACCTCTGGGCATGTATATGTGTGTGAGGAATTAACAAAGAGGAAATAGTCCATAGTGGATGTGTGTGGGAGATACCATCCCAGATACTGAAGACCCAAATGGAATTAAGGGGAGAGAAAGGAGAGAGCTTGCTGACATATACATCCTCTTCCTCTGCTTCCTCTGCTTCCTCTGCTTCCCCTGCCATGATCTGAGCTGCTCAGCCATACCACACTTTCCCTACCCGAGGCCTGTGAAACTACACACACTGGAATTGTCCTGCATCTCTTACTCCTCCAAAGCACTTTGTTACAGCAACAAAAGCCTGACTAATTTTCCTCTTATATAACTGGCTCTACTATACTATGTCAAAAAACCATGCATCCCAGATTTACCCACTGGTTTGCTATGAAGTTTCCTTCTGCATGACTAGTAAACTAAATGATAGAAGACAACAGGGGCAACAAACCCTGAGTTTGTCCCTGCTGCCCAAACTCTCCTATACTGGTGGCTCTGGAGTGGCTCTGAAACACAGTTATGTGCAGCATGAGCCTAGACATGAAGCTCCATCAGGAACTTACACAGATAGTTCCACAGTCATCATCCATCTCAGAGCCCTGCTCTATGGTGCCAGCACTGACCTGCAGGTTACAGTACTGGGTGCCCAGTCTGCCTTATTGTCTTCTGACACTAGTGACACAGAGAGACTCCCATTCGTGGTGAGTAAACCATTTTCCTCCCTCTTCTCTTCCCTGAACTGATCTCATGCATCTCTAGGTGATAGCAGCTGCCTTTTTCTGATCCTTGATCCATTCAATACTCTTATACCTTTTGTCTTTTCCGTTCATAGTGCTCATGATATGTATTTGTCTTTCTGGAACCTTACAGAAAATGTCCCAATTTTAAACATGTCTTTATAGAAAAGGGTAAATCATTGAATCTACTCTGAAAAAAAGAAGATATAAAAATGAAAAGATAAAAGGTAGATTTGGGGATCTACTTTAAAAAAAGAGAATATGGATATAAGATAAAAAGGGAGATCATTGAATCTACTTTTAAAAAGGGACTACTTGTTTTAAATAGGATAAGTAATGAAAGTTTTTTTGTCTGAATCTGTCAAATGTTAATGGACTAGACATTGATAATGTAATTCTTGATTGTATATACTTATTGGATATAATTTTTCTTGTATTTTAGACAAAAATGGGAAATGTGGTGACATTGTGTTCCCCGATACATTGTGCACCCTAATAAATGTATCTGGGGTCAGAGAACAGAATAGCCACTAGATATAGAGGCCAGAAAATGGTGGCACACACATACCTTTAATCCTAGCATTCTGGAGGCAGAGATCTGTCTGGATCTCTGTGAGTTCAAAGCCACACTGGAAACAGCCAGGCATGGTGACTCATGCCTTTAATCCCAGGAAGTGATGGCAGGAAGCAGAAAGATATATAAGGCATGAGGACCAGGAACTAGAGTCTGTTAAGCTTTTAGGCTTTTGAGCAGCAGTTCAGCTGAGATCAATTTGGAAGAGGACTCAGAGGCTTCCAGTTTGAGGAAACGAGACCAGCTGAATTGGTGAGGTGAGGTGAGCTGTGGCCTGTTCTGACTCTCTGGTCTCCCAGCATTCACCCCAATACCTGGCTTCAGGTTTGTTTTTATTAACAAGACCTTTTAAGATTCATGCTACATCTGGTGCCCTACTTATTGGGTATGAATTCTCAAAAAAGCTACTTGCCTGTGGCCTTGTGGGCCCCAGCTCAGACCCAAACTACCATGGTGCACTGGTAGAATTTGCTGAAGGAGGCAGAGGCAGGAGGATCCCGAGTTTGAGGCTGGCTTGGGAGGCTTGCTGAGGAGAAGCTGTAGCCAGGCTGAGCTACAAACAGTGGTGGCAGGATCGTGAAAGTGTTGCCAGCTGCTCTTCATCGTGTTGATGGCGGCAACAACACTGTTACGGGGATGTATTATTGCTGGTATATATTGTATATAGTTATTGCAACTATTGTATACAGTTTTTCTTATATTAGTTACAACTTTTTTATTTTTATTAGAAAAAAGGGAAATGTGGTGATACTTTGTGCTGAAACGTGATATTTTATTTGTATGTTAACAAATAAAGTTTGCCTGGAGATCAGAGGTCATAGCCAGCCATAAACGAAGTCAGGTAGTGGTAGCACATGCCCTTAATCCAATCACATGGCAGGCAGAGTCTCTGTGTGTTCAAGGGCACAGCTAGGTGTGATGACACACGCCTTTAAACCCAGTACCAACCATAGAGACCTGGAGGTCTGTATAGACAGGCAGTGATGAGGAAGTGAGGTGACTGGGTTAAGAGCCAATGAGAAGGCAGAACAGCAAGGCAATAAAGGTGCAGGTTAGACCAGAAGAGGCTCTCTTGGAAGCTATGATGAGCTAAGGTTAGTTGGCAGCTATTGCTCTGATCTCTATGGCTTGCACCCCTGTATTTGGCTCTGTGTTTCTTATTTAATAAGACTGTTTACAAATTCGTCTGCGTGTCTTGATGAAGTTTAAGCTATACACACAATCTTCAACCATTTCTTCTTTCACAGCACTCTCTGCTTCCCCATGCTGGGTTTTGTAATGGACCTTACTGTGTCTTTCCCTTCATAGCCTGTTTGCCCTCTCCACTTCAGCGGGGAGGGAATTATAATGATATAAGAGTGTTCTGGCAGGAGAAGCATACTAGACTCAGACTAAACTTTTGTTTATATATATTACATGGACATTTATTAACTCTTACTACTTAGGTGTTGTGGAATATTCCTTTACACTCTGTGAAGATGTGTCACTGTGATTGGTTCAATAAAAAGCTAAATGGCCAATAGCTAGACAGGAATTATGGGTGGGATTTCAGAAAGGCAGAGTTCCCAGCCAGATGGAGAGGAAGCAGGATGGGAATACAGAGTAAAGGTGACCAAGCCACATAAAGGAACCTAGATTTAAAAATGTGTGTTAATTCAAATTATAAAAATCAGTTAGGAACAAGCCTAAGCTATGGACTAGCTTTCATTAATAAGTCTCTGTATCATTTTTTGTGAGCTGCAGCTCAAAAATAAAAGTCCATCTATTCTTAGGAGCCATTTCCTCTGTCACTAATGTGAGGATACCCTGCTCAAGACACAAAAGTTATGTTGTGTCCACAAGAAAGTCCTCATCTCCTCTTTCAAGACTAAATTAATAGTATTAAGTGTGTATATAAATAATATTTATTTTATATAAAATCAGTATTTTCATGTGACAATAGAGACTTTTTGCTAAACAACTTCACATTCCTATCTTTCATCCTGCCAGCAGAGGCTACTGTTGGGGCCTCTCCCTTTAGACCTCAAAAGACCTCATGGAGCCTCATCAAAGCAAAGTTCTTGATAGCTGAAGTGAAAGTGAAATCAGACTTACTATACAGAATTTCTGCTATACCTGTGCATGCTACAAATAATTTTGATACATGAGTTTAATATGTCAATTATCATCCCTGTGTTTTAAAGTAAAGATTAGGCTTAAACCATCAGAAAGGAAAAAATGGAGAACCATATTAGTGCTGTCTGAAAGATTTTTATCAAACTTATTTCTGAAGCATAGCCAGTATTTCGCTTTGAGAATCTAATAAATATTTTAGAATGGCATTTCATTTGTTTTACAATGGCATTTGGCATTGGAATGAAAGAGCCAGAAAAAGAAATATAAAAAGGTTCCTCCCACTGCTCACAGGATTCCTTATACTTAAAGAACAAGTTGGCTTATGATGCTCATAAGAGTAGCTTCAAATTATGAGCAACTGGAGGAGGAGCCCAATCAGCAATACAAAGGTGAAGCCCATTGAACTTTAAATGCACAAACCTACAATTGACTCTAAGTGCTTAGACTTGTTTATTTAGCATTTTCTAATACCTCATTCTGGGTTATCTATTAGCATTTTGTGGGATGCTAGTGAAAGAAAGGTGCCATTTCACATATGATTAAGTGTGGTGATATATTGTGTACCCAAATAAGCTTATCTGGAGATCAGAGGACAGAGCCAGCCACTAGACTAGACATAGAGGCAAGACAGTGGTGGCACACACCTGTAATCCTATCACTCACTGGGGAGGCAGAGATCCATCTGGATCTCTGTGAGTTCAAGGTCACATTGGAAACAGAGCTGGGCAGTGGTGGCACATGCCTTTAATCCCAGCAGTTGAGATCTCATGCGTTTGCTACCAAGTATTTGGGAAGCACACATGCCTTTAATCCCAGCACTAGGAAGGAAGGAAGATGGCAGGGCACAGAAAGTTATATAAGGTGTGAGTAAACAGGAAGTCTCACTCTGGAGGCTGAGGGGTTGGTTAGGTGAGGTTGGCTGTGGCTTGTTCTGTTTGATCTTTCAGCTTTCACTCCAATATCTGGCTCCAGGCTGTTTTTATTAATAAGACCATTTAGCAATTTGTGTTACAATTAAGAAATTTAGGATGCAGACAAATCATGTTATGTTTAATAAAATCATAGCAATGTCCAGTCAGTTGTTGTAAGTCCTTTGGTGGCCAGGATCCCAACTGGAGGTCATTCTCAGCAGGACACAGTGATCCTAGCCCAAGGCAAGAGGTGGAGGTAAACATCATTAGCTATGCAGAATCTTAAGCCAGAGGTACCCAAGTGTGTGATTTCACTGTTGAAGGGATACCCTGCTCATCTCAATCACTTACAAAATCAACATGTAGCACAGTGAAGTGAGAAAAAAAGGAAAACCCAGGTGTGGGTGCACAGATAAGGCAAGCAGCCAGAAAATAATTGGTCTTGTTTCTCTCCTTTCCAGTCAAACCTTCACAGCTAGTGACTAACCATCTAAAGTGTGCAGGCTCTACTCTCTCTACTGGGGTCTACATTCTGGCATTTGTTTCCAAAAGCTCTTTAGGAGCTTGATCACAAAGCCAAATCTCAGGACATTAGGGGAACACAACCCCTACAAATAAAAGTATCTTATTGGAAATAAATTTCAGTGGGCAACCATGGTATTATAATAGCTAAGGCAAAAACTTTAAATTAATACAATATTCGAAATACTTGGATGTGACAATGTGTCAGGTATTTAAAAGGATAAAATGATAAAAGAGAATTAAGAAGAACTATTATATTTGAAAAATAAAGGTATCTTTGAGCTGTACATGGGACACGTTTTAACCAGTGTAATTTGTTTGTAGACATGACACAAAACAAAATATTCCTGTGTGATTGATTCTGTGCTTTTGTATTAACAGGAAAAGAGCATGCCTTGAGTAGGAGAAGAGTCCTGAGAAAAATATGAGGAGGTGGATGGAGCAGTGACACCAAAATGATTACGGTTGCACAGCTAAAAAGCACATGCTTATTTGTACACTCAACTGGGAGTGGTTCCATATCTGCCTCACTTTGAAAGCATTATATGATGTTATAAGTGGCAAAATTGATACAGCAGAAGGACAAGTTAATAAACTGTGAAGTCAGACTCACACCAATTTTAGTGTATGTTCTAGGTGCTTATTCTGACACATGTACATGGAACAGTGAGGGCCAAGCAGAAACAACACAAGAAACATATGCAGGAAAGAGGAATGTAACAATGATTAAGGTTTGACGGCTATTATAAAAGTTAATAGTAATAATAATAATAACAATAAGTGTCTGGTATTCACATAAGGAGACAAATTTAACAATAAAATAAATAAGCTAGAACATCAGCTCCTGGTGGAAGTGATCTGTCTGAACACAAGGCTTGCTGTTCCATCACTAGAGCTGGGAAAGAGGGTAATTCAGAGATGATTAATGAGATTCTGATATCAAATCCATTAAAACCACAAAATAGTTTAGAATTTCCTATGTAGAAAGAAACATTTCTTTTTCAAGTAGCGAAGGTACAGTTTAAAAGTTTATAACCACTAATTCCTACATCTTATATGCTTCTTGTTTTTAATTGAAATAGAATTACATAGGCTTCCTCCCTTTCCTCCCCGTCTCCTACTCCTTACCCTTCCTCAAAGCTCTCCCATGCTACCCTGCTCTCAAGTTAATAGCCTCTTTTTCTTTTATTGTATTTGTTACACATGTGTATGCACAATATATATCACTAGAACCTGTTGAGTCCATTTTGTTGTTTGTGTGTGTATGGTTTCAGGGCTACCACTTTGCATTGTTTGAGCAATAAGGGGCCTCATATCTGGAAGAGGCTAATTCCGCTTCTTTCAGCAGTTATTAGTTGCTTGCAGTTTGTGGTTAGTGATGAGACCATTGAAAAACTACCCCCTTCCATATTAACATGTTGATATTGCTATTGTTTTGGTCTTGCTTATGTACCCATATCTGGAACTGACTGTTTCACAGCAGTCATCCTGGTATTCTGGTCCTCACAATCTGCCCCCTTCTTCTGAAATGCTCCCTAACCAAAAGATGCAGAAGCTGTGATGTAGATGTATACACTGGAGTGGGCTCTCAGCCACACATTGGTCTCTATACAGAGTCCAGTTGGAGTTTCATATGATGGACTCCATTTGATGTAACAAGAAACGTCTTTGAGGAGGGGTGGTAGCTACACTTATATGTGGATATAAGAATAAGATGTAGAATGTAATCAGGAATTACTCTGGCTTACTCTGCAAAGCAAAGTGGCCATAGTAGGTTATTTTCCCAGGTCCATGACTTCACTAGCTCTGGAAAACTGGGTCAGTCTCTAGTACTAGGAATGATTTCTCTTGTTGAGTGGGTCTTAACTCCAATTAGACAGCTGCTGGTTGCCACCCAACATCTGAGTGCCAGTTTTTGCACCTTTATGTGCATCTTACCATTAAAGCTGTGTAAGACTATTAATTGCTTCCCTCCCTTAGCAGCTTGCATAGTATTTTCTGGAACCATTAATCCTAGACCACAGGGAAGAGGCTTTCAGGTCAGATCCAGCTCGAGTCATTGAAAAAATGCACCCTAAACATTTTGTGTCTTAAGCAGTGGGGTTCCACCCTTCATCCCTGAGAGACAGTCAAAAGCTAAATAGTTAATCTATATAAATAGTTAATATATGTTTTAGGAGTCCTTGGACTACCCTGACCAACTCTCCAAAAGGAGGTTTCTCATATCTGGTAGTAGGGTTTGTGTTAGTCTATGATCTCATAGTGAGTATTGTCAGTCCATTTGGCTCATCTTCAATATATACATACATACATAAACACACACACACACACACACACACACACACACACACACACACACACACACTCACATATGGGGGTTGAATAAGAATGGCTCCCATATGTCTTAAAAGACTGCACTATTAAAAGGGGTTGGGGATTTAGCTCAGTGTTAGAGTGCTTGCCTAGCAAGTGCAAGGCCCTGGGTTTAGTCCTCAGCTCTGGAAAAAAAAAGGATTAAAAGGTGTGGCCTTACTGGAGGAAGTATCATAGGGTGGGCTTTTAGGTTGCAAAAGCAGGCCCAGTCTCGCTCTCTCTCTCTCTCTCTCTCTCTCTCTCTCTCTCTCTCTCTCTCTCTCTCTCTCTCTCCCAGCAGAGCAGCAGATAAGGATGTAGCTCTTAGCTATTTCTCCAGCACCATGCATGCCACCATGCATGCCACCATGCTCCCACCACGCTCCCACCATGCTCCCACCATGCTCCCACCATGCATGCCACCGTGCTCCCACCATGATTAGAATGGACAAAACTATGGAAACTGTAAGCAAGTCCCCAATTAAATGCTTTCTTTTATAAGAGTTGCTTTGGTCATAGTATCTCTTCACAGAAATAGAACAGTAACTTAGAAAATATGTCTGTATGTTTGTATATTTGTGGGGGGTGTATTTATACATGTGTGCTTATATGTATTGTGTATAATTTTAGGTAAATATAAAATAATATGATTCCTTGAGGTTTTGTCAAACAAATGTTTAATGTTGTCACTCTTTATCCTTTGGTATTGACCTCCCACCTTTCATCCCAATTGGAGGCCTCTCCCCATTATATTGTGTCCCACTAAATATCACCTGTATTCTGCTTTATCTTTCCGATCACCCACCACTATTCTCTTTATAGTCCTGGTTTTTGAGGTTATTTCATGTTATATGCTCATATCTGAGGATTCAGAGCTAATAAAACAAATGAGAGAGAACATGTATCATTGTTCTCTTGGATCTGGATTACATGGCTCAATATAATCTATTATAGGTTCATCCATTAACCCACAAATTCATTACTTCATTTTCTTTATAGCTAAATAGTAATCCATTGTATGTAGTACTGAATTTTCATTATCCATTCATCTGTTTAAAGATATTAGGTTGTTTTCATTTCCTGGATATTGTGAATAGGGAGGCTATGCTATGAACATGCTAAGCAAATATCTGTGGAATGGGATGTTGGGTCCTTTGAGTATATGCCAAAGAATAATGTAGCTGGATTATATGGTAGATTTGTTTTTAGATTTTATGGATTCCCCATCATGATTTTCATAGTGGCTCTACCAAGTTGATCTACTACCAACAGAGAATTAGGTTTCCTCTTCCTCCACAACCTTTTTGATCTTGGCCATTCAGTATAGGAGTAGATGAAAACAAAGTTGTTTTAGTTTTCGCTTCTTCATTGCTAAAGATAATGAATACTTTTAGAAGTATTTCTTAGCCAATTTTATTTCTCTATTGAGAACTTTCTGTTTAGATCTCTACCACATTTTTAATTGGGTCATTTGTTTCCTTGACTCTATTTTTTTGAGTTCTCTGTACATTCTGGATATTACTCCTCTATCAGTTGTACAGCTGGCAGAATATTCTTCCATTCTGTGAGTTTTTCTTCACTCAATTGATTCTTTCCTTGGCTGTACAGAAGCTTTTAAGTTTTACAAGATACTAGTTGTTGATTGCAGGTCTTAATTCTTTGGCAAATGAAGTCATGTTCAAAACGGTAAATAGAATCAATATCATGAAAATGGCCTTCCTCCCAAAAGTAAGTGATAGATTCAATGCAATCCCAATCAAAATACTCACAACGTTCTTCACAGAAATATATTTTTAAAAATTCTAGAATTTATATGTGGTGGTATTGTGTTACCCAAAATATTGTGTGTTACCCAAAATAAACTTATCTGGGGTCAGAGAACAGGACGGCCACAATATTAAACATAGAGGGTAGGCCGTGGTAGCACACACCTTTAATCCCAACACTTGGGAGGCAGAGCCAGGCAGATCTCTGTGAGTTCAAGGTCACATTAGAAACAGCCAGGCGTGGTGACACACGCCTTTAATCCCAGAAAGTGAGCCTTTAATTCCAGGGAGTGACAGCAGAAAGAGAAAGATATATAAGGCACGAAGACCAGAAACTAGAAGCATTTTGGCTGGTTAAGCATTCAGGCTTTTGAGCAGTAGTTCAGCTGAGAGCCATTAAGATAAGGACTTAGAAGCTTCCAGTCTGAGGAAACAGGATCAGCTGAGGAATTGGCGAGATGAGATAGCTGTGGCTTGTTCTGCTTCTCTGATCTTCCAGCATTCACCAATACCTGACCTCAGGTTTGATTTTATTAATAAGAACTTTTAAGATTCCTGATACATTTATATGAAACCAGAAAACATCCCAGATAGGTAAAGTAACCTTTAGCACAAAGAATAATAGAACCGTAGCTATTCCAGTCTTTAAGATACACGATAGAGTTATAGTAAAAAAACAATACAGTACTAGCTCAAAACTGACAAATAGACCAGTGGAATAAAATAAAAGACCCAAACATGAATTCTTACAACTACAGTGATATGATATTTGACAGAAAAAATACATTAGAGAAAAGATAGCATCTTCAAAAATGCTATCAGGAAACCTAGATGTCCCCATCCAGAAGAATGAAATTAGATCCCTATATACCACCCTTCATAATAGTAAACTCAAGTAGATCAAAGACTTCATTTTGAAACCTGAAACACTAAAACTGCAAAAGAAAATATAGTTAGCACCCTAAAAAGATATAGGTGTAAGAAAGGACTTTCTGAACTATAAAGATTTCTTAAGATATGAAACCATTGAGGATAAATAAAAATGTTTATAAGTTTAATTATGTTAAAACTGTACATTTTGTTGCACCAAAGACAAGTTTAAAGGGTTAAAAGACAGTTGTCAAGATGAGAGATTATATTCACAATATAAGCAACTGAAAGGCAATTGTACATGAATAAGTAAGTCATTCATAGTAGCTAACTCCCAAAAATGTTATCATAAAATTCCAGGTAACATAAAAGGAAGAAAAAAAAAAAAAAAACTACTTCAACTGACTTTCAAAGAACATGAAGTCTTTATAGCCACTAAGCAAATGAAGCGATCCCAGGCAGAAATCATGTGGTTGTCTGTGGTCCATGCTGCTGCCAGAAACCAGGTGTAAGTCCATGATCCATACTGACATTGGCTGCTATGGGTAAGGAAGCTTCTTGTATAGTGGTACCAATGACTACAGACACATAATTAAGAATGAGAGACATTGAAGACTTCTGTGACAATATCATTCCCCATCCTCCAAAAAAGAAAGTATGGTATTGTGTTCCCCAAAATATTGTGCATCCTAATAAATTTATCTGGGGTCAGAGAACAGAACAGCCACTAGATACAGAGGCTAGAAAATGGTGGCACTCACACCTTTAATCCTAGCATTCCAGAGACAGAAATCCCTCTGGATCTCTGAGTTCAAGGCCACATTAGAAACAGCCAGGCTTGGTGACACAATTGCCTTTAATCCCAAGAAGTGAGCCTTTAATCCCAGGGAGTGATGGCAGAAAACAGAAAGATATATAAGGCATGAAAACCAGGAACCAGAGCTGGTTAAGCATTTGGCTGGTTAAGCTTTTATGCTTTAGAGCAACACAGTTCAGCTGAGACCCATTTGGATGAGGACACAGAAGCTTCCAGTCTGAGGAAACAGGATCAGCGGAGGAACTGGCTGTGGCTTTTTCTGTACCTCTGATCTTCCAGCATTCACTCCAATAACTGGCCTCAGGTTTGAGTTTATTAGTAAGACCTGTTAAGATTCCTGCTACAAGAAAGTCCAGACAGAAAGCGATTGAGGAGAGTTCTTATAAATAGTGATAAAGATGCTTAAGTGTAGTTCTTAACAGTTGATAACTTCTGGTGGTGGGGTAGAGAATGACTCAGTTATCTTTAAGGGGCTGGCCACTGGGAGTTTAACCATATTTCAATGAGTATATGGGCAACACAAATTGGACTTGGTGTTTTGTTTGTTTTGTTTTGTTTTGTTTTTCTTTTTCAGGGGAAGAGCACAAGGATTGGAGGGTGGACCTGGGAGGAATGGGAAGCAAGTGTGATCAGGGCACAATGTAGGAAATTCCCAAATAATTAACAAAAAAGATATGTTTGGGAGAATTCAGAAAAAGGAAAATTACTACCAAAATAAGGCATGAAACAATGGGAGATTCAGGGAAAATGATGATGATATTTCTGAGGGGCATCAACCCCAAGGTTTTCCTGTGTATTGGAGGTGCATGTGTATGTGCATGTGTGAAATATTCACAAGTTTGTGAGTCTGTGTACATGTGTAAAGACCATATAATAAACCCAGGGCCTTCCTGAATCATCTACAACTAATTTTTTTGTGTCAGGGTCCCTCACTGAGATCCACGTTAGCCTGACTGGTCAATGAGCACCAGGAATCCTCTTATCTCCACTTTCCAACATTTGTATTACAGACGTGCACTGTCTCATCACACTTTTTAAATGTAGCTTCTAGATATTGACCTCAAGTGCTTAGGTTTGCATAGTATACACTTTTCTAAGTAAACTACCTTCTCAGTTTCAACAAGAATGTTTTTCCATGTAACAGAATATTATTCAGCTATGAAATCAGAAATCTAATATATATTACATGAATAAGCCTTGAAGACACATATAAAATAAACTACACACACAAAAAGGCACATTATTTCAATAATGTGAAATATCTAAAAACAGAACACTCATAGTATAAAAGGAACCTTACAAGTTAGGAGGAGTCAGAAAAAAAGAGTGGGGAGTAATAGAGTAATATTAGTAATTATATTAGTAATATAATAAAATAGAATATAGTGAACAGCTAATAGGGTTTCTTTTTATAGTACTGAAGATATTCTAGAATTAGAAAGTAATGATGATCACACCATTTTGAAAAGCTGGATTTGTAAGCTGCAATTTGCATTTCAGTTCTTTTTTTCTTTTTTATATTTAATTTAAAATTTTTCTATATGATATACTTTGGTTATATTCTTTGTATTCCCTCAACTCCTTCCATATCATACCACCCTACCAACCCAACTTCGTAGTATTTCTTTCTTTAAAAAAAATGAAACTATCACAAAACAAAAATAAAACTGTACGACAAAACCAAAATATGAAGTTCATTTTCCATTAGCCAGTTGTTCCTAAGTATGCAGCTCTCCCTGGAGTGTGAACGATATTCCACAGTGTCATTCCTTTGAAGAAAACTGAGTTTCCCCTTCCAGCAGTCATCAGTTGTAAATAACTTCTTGGTTAGAGGATGAACTTTGTGCCCACTTCCCCTTCTGCTTACTGGAATTGCGTCTAGTTTGAGCAGGTTAGATGTCCATCAGTTGATTAATGGATGATGAAAATGTAGTAAATTTACACACTGGAAGGGAGGAGAGGGATAACTAATACTAAAGGTCTTTGGAAAGTTTATATAGAAACCTACTACTGTGGAAACTTTCTAAAATATGGACATATATAAATGAAATTTAAAAATGGTTACCAATAATGGGAGAGACAATAGCCGTACTAGACATCATCTGCTCCAAATAAAACCCCCATTACCAGAATTGTTAAACATCTTTTTCAGTAATTGATGAAAGGAGTTTGGGGAGGTTTTTTGGTTTTTGTTTTTTGGGGTTTTTTTTGTTTTGTTTTGTTTTGTTTTTCAGAGCTGAGGACCGAACCCAGGGCCTTGTGCTTGCTAGGCAAGTGCTCTACCACTGAGCTACATCCCCACCCCTGATGAAAAGAGTTTTACAGATCAACCACCAAAGTATTACAAGCTATTGCTAATGCTGTTGGTAACCTTTCATCAGCCATAGAACGGCTCGAGTGTTGAAGATACCACATGCTTTATATCACCAAAATTGGAGAAATAGCTGTCTTCAATTAGAAGCTTTATTCCTACTGATTAGAATTGATAGTGTGGGAAGGTACCCTAGACCCTACTGGAAAAGTAAAAATCAGTCTCACCCAGCTATGAACCTGTGAACTATAATACTAATATGCCGTCAAGATATGCCTACTGATGCAGTAGTAGCACAAATGTTATGGGCATAACCAGCTACTTTTTGATTGGATTTAATACTAATTCCATAAGATGGAACCCAAGCATGATACTGTTAATGAGGCCAAGAATCTGAGGTCATGGGACACAGGGGAAAATCTACCACAATTATTCTAGTAAATGAACTTATCAATAAAATGACCTCTAAGGATATATAGCTATTCTCATAGATCATTCTAGCAATAATTTCTTATATATAGTTCCTGGCAACAGAAACTAGCAAGTAGTGGGAATTTGCTCCACCCATGACCCTGGGCTATCTGGCCTGATAGAGGTCGTGCTTCTTACCTGCCTACATGACCACTTAAAAGGAAGGAGAAAGGGAGTTGAGCTCTCTTGGGTAGTGAAGACTGGATCTGGTGGCATGAAGCAGCATGTGATCTGTCCCCAGCTTTCTAAGGACTCTGCAACTGGATTTACCATATCCTGTATCAGTGAGTCTGTTTTCCCCATAGAACCCCTTAATAAATTGATACATACAGACTACTGAGGCTCTCATTACACTAGCAACTACTTCATAAAATACCTTTATATTATCTATTGAATTTAGAAATTTGCATATGCAATTATACTACAATTCCACTTTTATCTTTATAGCCAAGAAATTCTTTCACATGAAAATTAAGAGACAAGGGCAGAACTGGTCATAACATGGTGCTTTCAAATAGAAAAGCTCAGAAATAATCCAAATGTTGACCATCTAGGAAAGCAAACAAATAAGCATTAAGAGATTATACAATAGTTCAAATGATCAGACCAGAACAGAGTGATTCAAATTTGTAATAGGTTATAAATGTTAGACAAGGTAAACATTACAACATAGTTAGAAACAATGTTATAAATATAACTTATCTGTAACTTAAATTTCTAACCAAACTGTAAATTTTAATTTAGTACTCCTTGCAATCATATTCTGCTAACAAATGAAATTTGCAATGGAAATATAGTCTGTCCATATCTGTGTGTTTTACATGCATGAATGGATTCAACCAAAAGATGTAAACATTCAGAAAAAAAATAAAGAAAATTAGAACCAGGACTCAGGGGATTACTCAGTTATTAAGGTACTTACCTTGCTCAGTTGTTAAAAGTTTGCCTTGAAAGCATAAAAACATAAGGACGAAATACCAGTCCTCACTTTCAAAAATAAAAAAAGGTGGATAGTATCTGAGGAACAATATCTGAGGTTGTTCTCTAGCCTCCATAGATACATGCATACATGTACATACACATCAGCATATATGTACACACAAAATAACAAAAATTACATACAACCCAAGCACTCTTTATTAAGCTAAAAATAACTAAAATAGATAAACATAATCTTAAGGAAAATATTTAGTTATAAATATAAGTATAAAATTTAGAATGATAGTGTCTTGAATATTGATGCACATTTGAAGGATAAGACAGATATACATATCTTTTACATCTTCAGAATAACAGTATAGATACAGAAGAAAGGCATGCACAGATCACCGGTTTATAGAGTATCATCAATATAGATTATAGTGATATGTTCTTTTGCTCCTAATATCAAATTTTCAGGGCAAAATAATTATTCAAAATAGTCAGAAAGTATGAAGTAGAAAATGAAAACTAGGTCACCAGGAACCAGAGTCTTCAGGGTTTCTGTTTCTCAGAAATCAAGTAGAGGAGCAGAGAGATAGTCCTTCCCAGGTAGCCTGGAGAGCAAATGCTAGTAAATCAATGAGGATGGTGTTAGAGAGAGATTCTGGGAACTAGTGGTTGTTAAAATAAGTCCTCTTGGAAGCAAGAATGTGAAGATAGATGTAAACGGTAGATCTTGAAACCTAAGTAGAATTCAATGTCCTTTCATGGTAGGGTTTATACTGTGAAAGAAGGCACTGTCAAGAATAAAAAATATATACATTAGATAATTAGCAAGCCGCAGGAAGGGTAAAAATGATATGTATGCTTTCAGGAAGTGCTAGGAATTAAGGAACTCCTGTAGTCATCATACATACACACACACACACACACACACACACACACACACACACACACACACACATTCACACACACAGAGATCGAGAGAGAGAGAGAGAGAGAGAGGGAGAGAGAGAGAGAGGGAGAGAGAGATGAGAGAAAATATTAAGTTTGGGACATATTTTGTAAACTATGCATGGAACTTTTTATTTACTGTTGCAAATGTCATAGGATAACAGTGATGTCAACAAGAGCCAGCAACTGAAAACAGGAATTCATCTTGCAGTAGATAAGGGAAATAACTTAGACACAGAGAAGTTTATTTTATGAGTGTTTGGAATATTCTACTCCCCTGAGTCTAAACACATATAGCACTTAGTCTGGGTAAGTTTTACTTTTCAGCTAGTTACCAGTATCTCTAAGAATTCCTGAACATTATCAAACACATCCATGGAGATCCACATTGGATGGCCATGTAAGTTCAGCCGGACAGGCACTCAGGGTGGAGCACTGTGAGCCCAAGGCCACTACTTAGATGGGACTTCTTAGATCTGCTATGTCTAGAAAAAAACACACAGCGCACGTGCCAGGCTGGGTCTTCTTCAATCGGTGTTTTTTGACTACTAGAGTATTTTCTTCATGTCTGACCCCCAAGACTCTGATAATTCTGTTACGCACTCTTTCTCTTTGCAAGCTTTCTATATGCAATGAGCCTCATGGACAGAAGTTTCCTTACATGTTACAGATGATCATTTGGAGTCATCATAGCTTTTTTTTTCTGACTTTGTTTTTACTGTTGAGAATTTGTCAGAGGTGTTTGGATAAGGTTTTCCCCTGAGGAATAGGAAGAGGCAGAGGCAGATGCTGGGGAGGCTCTCAGGAATCCACAAGTTTGACCCCACCTTGGTCTGCTGGCAGTGATCCAGAGGGTGCCTGGACAGGTCTACTCTGGTGACCAGCCAAGCAAATAACCTAGCTATCATCATAGAGCCTTAGTCCAGTGACTGATGGAGGCGAATGCAGAGATCCACGGCCAGGCACCAGGCTGTGCTCCAGGAATCCAACTGATGAGAGAGAGGAGAGACACTGCAGGCGAGGGACGTAGAGATCATGATGGGAGGACATGCAGAGATGACTGGCCACATTAGTGGAAGCCCATGAACTGTGGACTGGTGGTTGTGGACCCTCTATGGGACTAGACTAGGCCCTCTGGATATGGAAGACAGTTGTTTGACTCAAACTGTTTGGGGGGCACCCAGGCAGGGGGATCAGGAATTGTCCCTGGTCTATGGGCAGGCTTCTGGAATCCAGTGCCTGTGGTGTGACACCTTGTACAGCTTTGGTGCCTAGGCTCAGTGTGCTGACTCCTCATGGGAAACTTCGATTTAGGGGATGTGGG
The DNA here is from genome assembly GCF_903995425.1 of Onychomys torridus. Taxonomy (NCBI): domain Eukaryota; kingdom Metazoa; phylum Chordata; class Mammalia; order Rodentia; family Cricetidae; genus Onychomys; species Onychomys torridus. The sequence goes on from NC_050455.1 coordinate 76,514,907, forward strand.
AATGCAGGGTGGCTTGGGAAAGAGGGCTGGGGGTGGGAGGAGGAAGGAGGGGGTCTGTGGATAGCATGTAGAGTGAGTAGAAAATTCCTTAATAAAGAAAAATGAAAAAAAGTTTTCCCCTGAGAAATTATTATTTAAAAGTAAAATGGCTCCCCAATAGACTGAAAGTTTTAAGTAAACTCCAAGTTTTTCAGAACATGGGGACATTAACAGAAAATCATTACAAAGAAAAAAATTATCATCCAGACATGTTCCATATGATAGCAAAATAGTTTCTAAAATTTGGGTAGCTGAAGTTATGCCAAATTGTATGATCTACCATGCCTCCTCATCCCCACCTCTGCATCATTCTGAAACTGAAACAACACGATATACAATTAAGTGGTCAAGGAGTGAAGTCATTTGAAAAGTATGGGTGCTCTTTGTTTGAAAAAAAAATATTCCAGTAAGACCTCTACAAGGCCTTGGGTAACACTCAGGTGACTTCAGATAAATGTTAATCAAAGCTGTTTCCTTTTCCATCAAATTTGTAATAGAGACCTAAGCCAAAAAAGGGGAGGTGGAGAATTTCTGTGACCTTCACAACAGCTGGGCTAGCTTTCATCACACAGCTCATTACTGCCAGCATGCTGACTGACTGACAAGGTTACACTAAACTGAGGGACAAGAGCCAAATACATCATTTGCATAGTATATTAATGATATGCAGAGTACCATTTGGTGCCACTAAGGGAATAGAAGAACAAGCTGTAATTTTCACAATCATTAATTGTTTAAAGGAGACTACAGCATTTTCCAACACAGGGTAGTGAAGAAATTTCAGTTCAATAGAAGAGGATAAAACTGGTGTCTAATTATCAGGAAACCTGTGTTTAATGGTTTTACTCAAGGTTGACTCTGCATGGTGCCTTTCTATCAAACTTTAGTGTATTTTGCATTTTCTTAATCTAATGGAAATAGCATTTTGGTATTTACTGTTCATCTTTATATAGAAACAGATCATTTTTTACATTGAGCTTTTATTCTAAATCTCATGAAACATATTTTGTTTACTATATGGTTTTTGTGTAATTTATTTGTAATTTATGGAGGCAATTGTCTTTGGCAAATGAAATTGTTTTGCCTACTCTATTACAAATTTAATCATTTTATCACTTCTTGATTTATCTTTTGAGATGAGGTCTCACTATATAGCCTAAGAAGTCCTGAAACTTGCATTCCTGCCTCTTTGGGCTAGAATCCAAGGACTGAGATTACCTGCCTGTAAAATCACACCCAAACTAATTCTTTCTCCTTATTGACCATCTCCTGTGAAATGAAATAATTGATGAAAGAGATAAATAAACACATTGCCCCAGTGGGGATACCAAATTTAGTTGAAAACAACCACTGTTTGACAATTAATCTTGTTATACACTCTAATTTTAAATCACTGCTGTTTATCCTAGTCTTTATTTTTATTTATGTGTATGCATATGTATCTGTATGCATGCCATGTGTCTGCAGGTGCAAACTGGTCCAGCCACTCTGGAAACTAGTGTGGAGAATTCTCACAGAGCACTCTGAATTGTATTGTTCTAATCAGAGACTCCAATAACAAAGAATAGCTGCATACTATGAGTTCACATGCACAATTTTAGGTCAGATACTCAGTAAGACGTGAGCTTTCCTAGTGTCTTCTTGCTGGCAAAAACTGTTAACTACACTGTGATCATTTCAAGGGGGTGGCATTTAAGGCCACATTTCACTAACACTGATAGTATTCATTTTCCATTAAAGTTCATTATTCTAGGAGACAGTTAAATAGTAACACTTCAGAACAATAAATTTAAAGAGACTTGAGCTCTTCGGGTCCCTTACTCACACCTTAAGCCTATATTGTAAACAGAAGACAGGGCTAGCACATGAAAAATGTAAGTAATGTGAACTAGTATAAAAGGTAAAGTTGTTTGGAATAACAAGAAACTAAGAAGTTCCTCTTCTCTCAGACCAGAGGGAAAAATAATGGAAAACTGGAATAATTTATGTTTTAAATAAATAAATTAAGCAGTGCATACTTGCTGAGATGATTCTTCATTATAACAGTTCATAAGGTAATTGTTCATTATAACAGTTCATAAAATGTATTCAGAAATGAATTCATGATTATGAACTTAGAAAAGAGCAGGAGAAATAAGGAAAAGACACCTAGTGTGGGAGACTAAGTGGTCGGCTCCTTTATGTTGCTAGGTAGTACTCATCTCTTTAGTTGGTTTTTATGTTAGGTTTCTTTTACTGATTTGCTGAAAATTCAGTTTAGTATATTGAAAGAAAAGCCATACCAGCTTTCAGGATGATAGGAGGCACAGTGTACAATATAAAAACAGACTTGATATCTTACAGGGTGGGCCGCAGGCTATGAGGACATTCATTTACTCATAGGGGTGGAGGGTATATGTCAAGGTCAGAAGACAACTTTCAGAATAAAAATCTCTTCCACTCTGATCTCTAGGGATCAAATTCAAGCAGTTTAGAATGATTAGTAAGCACCTTTACATGCTGAGCCACCTTGCCAGCCTCATTTATCCTTTTCATTTGGCCACAAATGGGAGAATCTGGGAACAAAACAATTTCAAAGCTCAGTCAGAAGTTCTTCACCACTCAAAATGCTACTACTACACACAGAGTAGGAAATTTTTATTAGTAGATTAACAGTTGAAGGGAAAACTTCCATGAGCTGGAATCCTTTCTTAATTTAATTTTAATTATTATTTTAAATGTTCCTTATGTATATTTATTGCACGTGGTATGAATGCTTTTGTACTAGCATAAATTTTGTGTTTTGCATAAAATCTTTATTTCAGCCTTTGGATGGACAGAATTGTACATGTTACTGTCTTCTGTTGACACAAGAGGAATCTTTTTGAGGTAGGTAGGTGTCAGACATGGTTTAGTAATCTTGTTTTCCACTTAGCTTGAGCTGAACACATGCCCTTCATCACAACATGCTTTAGCAACCCAGGATCCCCACCAGCATTAAGCTGTACATGCATCGCTCTCCAAATGAAGCAACTGGCCATGCTGTTCTACTAGCTCCTTAGCAACCCCACTCTGTGCCCAAACACATTGTGGAACACACACTCAAACCATAGATACTGTGCTAATCCAGCCTGAATTGATTTGGGGTACATGAGAAAGACTGTGTTCTCTGAGTGAATGTTTAATGAAATCCCATTTATCATAATTAGGTATGCATGCATATGACTAAAATCAGATGTATCCTGAGAAGAAGGTAAAGGTGCAGAGGACCAAGGCTTCTACAACCCGCACCTAAGCATCAAGACAGAAAACCACCCACAGTTCACCCCTGTGATCAACTCCTCTTCCTCCTGGATCCACAAAGGGAAGCTCCAAGAATCAATAAAATGTCCACTGTTCCTCGCTGGACTTTTACTTTGCTTTTTACAAAATCCTTTGTTACTTTGCTATTATATGCAACTTCTTTAGCAGTTTAATAAAATGTCAAGAACCTGAAAACACCCATTCCAGACAGATACAACTAAAAAGACCATGGCCTGGCACTAACAAAATGATTAACTCCTATTGGCCAGATTATACCTTACATAAGTAGTCATTATTTATTCAAAGTCTCAATAATTTATTTTTCAAGAAAAGATAAAATCAATCTTTAAATCAACATGAGATAGAAATGAATTTAAATAAAGCTTCATATATATATGTGTGTGTGTGTGTGTGTGTGTGTGTGTGTGTGTGTGTCAAATTATTTTGGCAAGGGGACCAATACTGCACAATGGAGAAAGAATTTCTTTAAAAACCAAAAGGAAAAAATGCATATCTATATGTAAAGAATGAACTTGGAATTATCCTAAATACCATATACAAACATTTAATTTCTCTAAATTGTGTGTGTGTGTGTGTGTGTGTGTGTGTGTGTGACATAAAAATAAAAGCAAAACTGTCTAGTAAAACAAAAGAGGGGAATGGGAAGGGGGAGGGTACAGGGATGGAAGTAATGTGCTCTAATCTTTTTATTTACCATCCACTGCATTAGGACTTCACTTACTCTTCTTTTCCTGGGACCTCTTGAGTGACATCATTAAGTTATGCCGGGCAGTGGTGCGGCATGCCTTCAATCCCAGCACTTGGGAGGCAGAGGCAGGTGGATCTCTGTGAGTTCCAGGCCAGCCTGGGCTATAAAGTGAGTTTCAGGAAAGGCACAAAGTTACACAGGGAAACCCTGTCTCAAAAAAACAAAAAAACAACAACAAAAAAGGTATTTGGTATCTCACTGATTTTTTTAATGTTCCTGTAGCTATTTATAAAAAAATTGATTGAGGCCCAGGAACTCCTATCTGGACCAGAGGTGAGTGCCTGGGGTTATAGTCAGAGAGGCAACTGCCTCTGTGTCGCACCCCTAGGCACCATCCTGGGAGGACCTGCCCAACTTGGCCACAGTTTCTGGCCAATCTGCAGGCCCCATGGGAAGGCTCCCCTTTTCCAAGACTGCAGGCAGACACTGCAGTCTCCACACCAATGCCCCCACACCCATTTGCGTGAGACCACAGCCACTTCCTGAGACTCAGAGACAAGCCACCACGTCCCATCCACCCTGGAACTCCCATCTGGACCAGAGAGACCCTCCAGTGGACACTACAACCACAATGCCTTGCCCGCACACCCATCTGCTGGAGACCACAGCCACTTCTGGAGACTCAGAGACCAGTGCCCAGCATTCAATCCTGCCCTGGAACTCCCATATGGACAAGAAAGTACCCAGCTCCCATCCACCCCGGAACTCCCATCTGGACAAGAGATTCCATCCTGTCCCGGAATGCCCATCTGCACAAGAGAAGCTCCCATCTGGACAAGATAAGGAGACCCCAGGGACTTCCTGAGACTCAGAGTCCAGCCCCCTCCCCCAGCTCCTAACTGGCCAACACTCTCATCTGGACCAGAGCTCCCATCTGGCCCAGAGCTTCCATCTGGACCAGAGAGAGGCTCTCTAAATCTGTCAGCTCTCTCCAGACCAAGTACACTGATAAGACCAAGAACGAACCCACAAGGAGATGAGCAGACGTCAAGGCAGAAGTACATACAACAAAATTAAGAGCAATGCAGCATCACCAGAACCTAGCCCTTCTCCAACAGCTAGACCTGAACATCACAGAATGGAAGCAGAAGCAGAAGCAGAAGCAGAAGCAGAAGCAGAAGCAGAAGCAGAAGCAGAAGCAGAAGAAGAAGAAGAAGAAGAAGAAGAAGAAGAAGAAGAAGAAGAAGAAAACAACCTTATAAGTAACATCATAAAGAGGCTAGAGCCTTATCTTACATAGAAGAAATCAAAAATAAAGTGGAGGAACAGACAAACAAAAAAATGGGAAGAACGCTATAAAAAAAAAACTACAGAAAAGCACAATTAAAGCAGAAGAAAACAATAAGTCTTTGAAAGAAAATCATGAAAAAGCAAGGGAAACAGTCCAAGACATGGAGAGAGAAATTGAAAAAATGAAGAAGACACTAGCAGAAGGAATGTTGGAAATAGAAAATCTGACTAAACAAACAGGAAGTTCAGAGGCAAGTATAACCAACAGAATGCAAGAGATGGAAGAGAAGATCTCTGGTGTTGAAGATACAGTAGAAGAAATAGATTCATCAGTCAAAGAAAACATTAAAACCAACAAAGTCATGACCCAAAATGTCCAAGAAATTTGGGACACCATGAAAAGACCAAACCTACAAATAATAGGGATAGAGGAAGGAGAAGAATACCAACTCAAAGGTACAGAAAATATATTTAACAAGACCATAGAAGAAAACTTTTCCAACTTAAAGAAGGAAATGCCTATGAAGATACAAGAAGCCTATAGAACACCAAACAGACTAGACCCACCTAAAGAAGTCCCCTTGCCACATGATAATTAAACAACTAAACGTACAGAATAAAGAAAGAATATTAAGGGCAGCAAAGGAAAAAGGCCAAGTGACTTATAAAGGCAAACCCATCAGAATAACACACGATTTCTCAATGGGGACTTTGAAAGCCAGAAGGACCTGGACATATATAATGCAGACACTAAGAGACCATGGATGCCAGCCTAGACTAATATACCCAGCAGAACTTTCAATCATCATAGATGGAGTGAACGAGACCTTCCAACACAAAACCAGATTTAAACAATATTTATCCACAAACCCAGCCCTACAGAAAGCACTAGAAGGAAAATTCCAACCTAAGGAAAGCAGATACACCCATGAAAACACAGGCAATAGACACCACCACAGCAGTAAACCCCAAAGAAGAGAAGTACACACACGCTACCACCAAAAAATAACAATAATAGCAGGAATGAACAATCACTAGTCGTTAGTATCCCTTAATATCAATGGACTTAATACACCTATAAAAAGACACAGACTAACAGAATGGATACGAAAACAGGACTCATCTTTCTGCTGCATACAAGAAACACACCTCAACTTTAAAGACAGACACCTCCTAAGAATAAAAGGCTGGGAAAAGACATTCCCAACAAATGGTCTTAGCCATCCTAATATCCAGCAAAATAGACTTCAAACTAAAATCAATCAAGAGAGATGATGAAGGACATTACATACTCATCAGAGGAATGATCCACCAAGATGAAGTCTCAATTCTGAACACTTATGCCCCAAACACAAGGGCACCCATATATGTAAAAGAAACATTACTAAAGCTTAAATCACATATAAAACCCCATTCATTAATAGTGGGAGACTTCAACACCCCACTTTCACCTCTGGACAGATCAGCCAAATTGAAACTTAACAGAGACATAATGGACTTAACTGATGTTATGGCTCAAATGGACTTAATCGATATCTACAGAACATTCCACCCAAACAAAAAAGAATATACCTTCTTCTCAGCACCCCATGGAACCTTCTCTAAAATCAACCACATACTTGGCCACAAAGCAAATCTCAACAGATACAAAACAATTGGAATAACCTCCTGTGTTCTATCAGGCCACCATGGTTTAAAGTTAGATTTCAACAACAGAAAAAACTACAGAAATCCTACAATCATGGAGAGTGAATAATGCTCAACTGAATCACCAATGGGTTAAGGAAGAAATACGGAAAGAAATTAAAAACTTCCTAGAGATCAATGAAAATGAATACACCACATACCCAAACTTATGGGACACTATGAATGCAATGCTAAGAGGGAAATTCATACCACTAAATGCCCACATAAAGAAGCTGGAGAAATCTCACACTAGTGACTTGACAGCACACCTGAAAGCACTTGAACAGGAAGAAGCAAAGTCTCCCAGGAGGAACAGACTCCAGGAAATTATCAAATGAAGAGCTGAAATCAATAAAATAGAAATAAAGAGAACAATACAAAGGATTAATGAAACAAAGAGTTGGTTCTTTGAGAAGATCAACAAGATAGACAAGCCCTTATCCAAACTAACCAAAAGACAGAGAGAGAGCATCCAAATTAACAAAATCAGAAATGAAAAGGGGGACATAACAACAGACAATGAGGAAATCCAGAGAATTATCAGGTCATACTTCAAAAACCTCTACTCCACAAAACTGGAAAACCTAAGAGAAATGGATAATTTTCTGGAAAGGTACCACATACCTAAGTTAAATCAAGACCAGATAAACCATTTAAATAGTCCAATCACCCCTAAGGAAATAGAATCAGTCATTAAAAGTCTCCCAACAAAAAAAAGCCCTGGAGCAGATGGTTTCAGTGCAGAAATCTACAAGATCTTCAAAGAAGAATTAATACCAATACTCTTTAAATTGTTCCACACAATACAAGCAGAATGTATAATACCAAACTCCTTCTATGAGGCTACAATTACCCTGATTCCTAAGCCAAACAAAGATGCAACAAAGAAAGAGAACTACAGACCAATCTCCCTCATGAACATTGATGCAAAAATACTCAATAAAATACTGGCAAACAGACTCCAAGAACACATTAAAACAATTATCCACCATGATCAAGTAGGCTTCAACCCAGGGATGCAAGGCTGGTTCAACACATGAAAGTTCGTCAATGTAATACACCATATAAACAAACTCAAAGAAAAAAACCACATGATCATCTCACTAGATGCAGAAAAGGCATTTGACAAAACTCAACACCCCTTCATGATGAAGGTCTTGGAGCAATCAGGAATACAGGGAACATACCTAAACGTAATAAAGGCAATCTACAGCAAGCCAACAGCCAACATCAAATTAAATGGAGAGAAATTCAAAGCAATACCACTAAAATCAGGAACAAGGTAAGGCTGTCCCCTCTCCCCCTACTTATTCAATATAGTACTTGAAGTTCTAGCCAGAGCTATAAGACAACATAAGGAGATTAAGGGGATACAAATTGGAAAGGAAGAAGTCAAGATTTCCCTATTTGCAGATGACATGATAGTATACATGAGTGACCCCAAAAATTCAACCAAGGAACTGATACAGCTAATAAAAACCTTCAGCAACATAGCAGGATACAAGATCAACTTAAAAAATCAGTAGCCCTCCTATATACAATAGACAAACAGACTGAGAAGGAAATCAGAGATACATCACCCTTTACAATAGCTACAAATGATATAAAATACCTTGGGGTTACTCTAAATAAGCATGTGAAGGACCTATATGACAAGAACTTTAAGTCCCTGAAAAAAGAAATTGAAGAAGATGTCAGAAAATGGAAAGACCTCCCATGGATAGGCAGGATTAAAATAGTAAAAATGGCAATCTTAACAAAAGCAATCTACACATTCAACACAATCCCCATCAAATTACCAACACAATTCTTCACAGATCTGGAAAGAATAATACTCAACTTCATATGGAAAAACAAAAAACCCAGGATAGCCAAAAGAATCCTGTACAATAAAACAACCTCTGGAGGCATCACACTCCCCAACCTCAAGCTCTAATATAGAGCTACCATAATAAAAACAGCTTGGTACTGTCATAAAAACAGACATGTGGACCATTGGAATCGAATTGAAGACCCTGACATTAACCTGCACACCTATAAACATACAATTTTTGACAAAGAAGCCAAAAGTGTGCAATGGAAAAAAGAAAGCATCTTCAACAAATGGTGCTGGCATAACTGGATGTCAATGTGTAGAAGGCTGCAAATAGATCCATATCTGTCACCGTGCACAAAACTTAAGTCCAAGTGGATCAAAGACCTCAACATAAATCCAGTTACTCTGAACCTGATAGAAGAGAAAGTAGGAAGTACTCTTGAGTGCATTGGCACCGGAGATCATTTTCTAAATATAACACCAGTAGCACAGACACTGAGAGAAACAATCAATGAATGGGACCTGTTGAAACTGAGAAGCTTTTGTAGCGCAAAGGACATGGTCAACAAGACAAAGCGACAGCCTACACAATGGGAAATGGTCTTCACCAACCCCACATCTGACAGAGGGCTGATATCCAGAATATATAAAGAACTCAAGAAATTAGACATCAAAATGCCCAACAGTCCAATTAAGAAATGGGCTATAGAACTAAACAGAGAATTCTCCACAGAGGAAGTTCAAATGGCTGAAAGACATTTAAGGAATTGCTCAACATCCCTAATTATCTGGGAAACGCAAATCAAAATGACTCTGAGATACCACCTTACACCTTTCAGAGTGGCTAAGATCAAAAACACAGAAGACAGCTTATGCTGGAGAGGATGTGGAGCAAGGGGATCTCTCCTCCACTGCTGGTGGGAATGCAAGCTTGTACAGCCACTTAGGAAATCAATATGGCGCTTCCTTAGAAAATTGGCAATCCATCTCCCCCAAGACCCAGCTGAAGCACTCTTGGGCATATACACAATTAATGCTCAATCATACCACAAGGGCATTTGCTCAGCTATGTTCATATCAGCATTGTTTTTAATAGCCAGAACCTGGAAACAACCTAGATGCCCTTCTACTGAAGAATGGATAAAGAAAATATGGTTCATATACACAATGGAGTCATGCCCAGCAGAGAAAAAGAATGATATCATGAGGTTTGCAGGCAAATGGATGGATCTAGAAAAAAACATCCTGAGTGAAGTAACCCAGACTCAGAAGGACAAACATGGTATGTACTCACTCATAGGAGGATACTAGATATAAAACAAAGATGACTAGGCTGCTACACAACTCCAGGGAGGCTACCTAGAAAACAGGACCCTAGGAAAGACACTGGATTGCCCAATGACAGAGAAATGGATGAGATCTACATGAACAACCTCGATGACAGTGGGAGTAATGAAGGGCAAGGTTTGAGGGAGTGAAAGCTTAGGGGACCAGGAGATCCCAGCTGGATCAAGAACAGAAAAGGAGAACAAAGAATAACAGACCATGATAACTGAAGACCACATGAGAACAGGAATAGGCAGAGTGCTCGAGAGGTCCCCTGAAATCCACAATGATACATCCTCTGTATACTGCTGGCAATGGTTGAGAGAAAGCCTGATCTGACCTAGTCTGGTGATCATATGGCCAAACACCCTAACAATCGAGCTGGAACTCTCATCCAATAACTGATGGAAGTGGATGCAGAGATCCTCGGCCAGGCCCCAGGTGGAGTTCCAGGAGTCCAATTGTCGACAAAGAGGAGGGACTGCAAGAGTGTGAATTGTTGAGACCAAGATTGGAAAAGCACAGGGACAAATAGCCAAACGAATGGAAGCACATGAATTATGAAACAATGGCTGTGGAGTCCCCAGCTGGATCAGGCCCTCTGGATAAGTGAGACAACTGAATAGCTTGATCTGCTTGGGAGGCACCCAGTCTGTGGGACCAGGATCTGTCCTTAGTGCATGAGCTGGCTGTTTGAAACCTTGGGCTTACACAGGGACACTTTGCTCAGCCTGGAAGGAGGGAACTGGACCTGCCTGTATTGAATCCACCAGGTTTAAGAAGCTTCTCTTTTTAGTAGATGGTATTTAACACAAAGACCCACAACTGAAAAAGGTGCAAAGAATAAGAGACTGAAGAATTCTCATCCCAAAATGAACATACATGAATTCACAGCATGCACAAGCCCCATAAACTCTCAAGCCAGACCAAACCCCAGCATGGAGATGGGAGAAGAATCTGAAAGAAGTTTCTGATTGGTAGCTGATGGAACAGGAAAGTTAGTTTTCTTTAAGAGTGTTGTCCTGGCCGGGCGGTGGTGGCGCATGCCTTTAATCCCAGCACTCGGGAGGCAGAGCCACCGTGGATCTCTGTGAGTTTGAGCCCAGCCTGGCCTCCAAAGTGAGTTCCAGGAAAGGCACAAAGCTACACAGAGAAACCCTGTCTTGAAAAAAACAAACAAAAAAAAGTGTTGTCCCTGGAAGATTGACCATGCTCCAGAAGAAGGCTATACACCCATTAATATATATATAGGCAACACAAACTGAACTTGATGAGTAAAAACAAAATAAATAAAACCCAAAGTTGGTGGATCTGGGAAGGAATTGGATCTGGTAAGAGTTGAGGGAAAGGCTGAATATGGTCAAAGCTCATTGTATGAAATTCCAAAATAACTAATTAAAAATAAAGGAAAAGTAGTTAAAATGGTCAGATCTTTCGAATTGTGTGATGTAGATGTTAACATAATAAAAATATATGAATTTGAAATTAAAGGATTTTCATGAGATCTATCTTACTGAAATTCTAATTAAAATTTAAAGATTTGAAGTCACATGGAAATTGGGTATTCAAACACTCTCTTATCATCACTTAGAACAGTCCAACTCAAATGTGACAGAATAGAGTTATATAACATCTGCTGTGTTAATTTTTCCTAGAGAGATGTGAACAAATGTCTATACACCCCAAATAAGGCAACAACAATATATCAAAGCAATAATTCCACCAAAGTTCAGCTTGGTGAACCAGTGAGTTTATTGCTATTACTTATAGAAGTGTGGATGAAGGGTTCCCTACAGGAGCATGGATGACTCAAAGACAACTACATCACCAAAAGACACCCAAATCCCCAGTCTAGATGGTGGCTTATGCAAACTACACACCTTGAGCTCTCTGAAGCACCACAGGTTGGAAATTCTCCAGGAAGCTCGGTCAGTGGAAGAATCTCCTGTAAGCAGATCAGTCTCTTTTCCAGGCAATTATTCTCTGCTTGTATAGCCCCCAAGGAAGGGCCTTGTCAATCTTGTAAATTTCAGCTTTCCTTAGACTTACTGGGTTGCTTTACTTCCTGAGTCTCATGGGTGTCCAGTTTTCCTTCATAAGAGAATGTTTTGATTCAGAGAAAATTGCTACTCAAGACTATTGCAAAGGGTCTCTCATGTTTTTATATTTATGTATATCATTAAATTATTTTTAATGTATATCTCTAAATTAGCTTTCATTTATTTTGTGATTGACCATCAGATTTCTAGATAAAAAAGTGCACACATAAAATGGCATAATATACTCCTCAAAAAAAAAAAAACAAGGAATTGGATTCATTTCATTTGTAAATAATCTGTGTAAGTTTCTAAATATCCTAATATAAATACATATTATCTTCAAAGATTAGAAAATTACCTGCCACATTGACTACAGTGATAAGTAAAATTCTAAGCAATTTAATCAAAAACAGTTCCCTAAGCACAAAATTTGATAACATTTCATGACTAAGAACTGGATGCTTGAAAGCTTATAATATTTTTCTCAAATTGTAGACTATTCAGTTGCAGATATTTTTTTTCTTTTCAGCGATAATAAAAACCTGTATCTGTGAAGAAGTTATTAGTTTTTAGCAGATGATGCATATTTATAAAATTGCAAATGTCTATTAAATTAGCATTTCAAAAAATGTTAACATGTAATCTTTTAGGATCATTTCTTTGGAACTTATATGTTTAAATTCTCCTTTTCTTAGTATTAACAATTTAACTGAATATTTAAACTTTATATTTTACATATTGTTTCTCCTTTGATAACTGAAAATATCTTAACAAAACAAGGTACTTTGATAATTTGATTTACCAAATATAAATATCCATTATGATGGAGGTATGTTAAATATCAACTATACAGAGAATGACATCATCTATTGTGTATTGCCTAGAAGCACTTCCTTTTATAGAATCAATGAAATTTAAAAGAAATTAATATGATGAGGCAACTCCCATATAAAAATTGAAATATGACAGTAATTGAATGATCGTGTCAATTTCAACACTGTACTCCATTAAAGCTGTTTTAGTAGAAAAGTTCAACTTTAATTTCTTTTTGTATTGCCACTGACTACTCTCAATAAGTGCTCCAAAGAAATAAAAATAATCCAAACTATCAGCAGCCTGAAGTGGAGGAAGTCAATCAAATAAAAGAAAATAAAGGAAGAAGGAATCTCAAACTTGAGCTCTAAGTTACACTGAGGACTACCTCCAAACTTGGATATTGAGACATGTTTATGAACACTGAAGCCAGGTGCAATTTTTTCTTGATAATGTAGAAGCTTTAAGGCATGAAATGTTCCTAACAGAACAGCACTGAACTTAAAGCACAAATTCTTCTTTATGAATGAAAACCATTTCTCTTTGCTGTGGTGGTATTGTGTTCCCCAAAATTTTGTGCATCCTAATAAACTTATCTGGGGTCAGAGAACAGAACAGCCACTAGATATAGAGGCCAGAAAATGGTGGCACACACACCTTTAATCCTATCACTAGGGAGGCAGAGATCCATCCTGATCTCTGTGAGTTTAAAGCCACACTGGAAACAGCCAGGCATGATGACTCACACCTTTAATACCAAGAAGTGAGCCTTTAATCCCAGGGAGTGATGGCAGAAAGCAGAAAGGTATATAAGGTGTGAAAACCAGGAACTAGAAGCATTTGGCTGTTTAAGCTTTCAGGCTTTTGAGCAGCACAGTTCAGCTGAGACCCATTTGGATGAGGACACAGAGGCTTCCAGTCTGAGGAAACAGGATCAGCTGAGGAACTGGCGAGGTGAGGTGGCTGTGGCTTGTTCTGCTTCTCTGATCTGCCAACATTCACTCCAATAACTAGCCTCAGGTTTGATTTAATTAATAAGACCTTTTGAAATTCGTGTTACACTTTGCTGCTTCAGAAGCACAGTTTTGTTAGCAACGGGTTCACAGAACAGTAACTGTTTCCTGAAGTTTCAACTTATCCCCAAAAGGATCTGTGCAGCATTGCTCATTGCTGTGGTCTAGAGACCCCTTTGACTTCGAAGGCCACAAGAGACCAGCAGACTGCAGTAGTGGGCTAGTCAAACAGTAATACAATGTGGCCCTTGAGTAAATACTGCTAACTCTTACCTTTGAAGTTCAAAATTCCTCTCATCTAAAAAAAAAAAAAAAAAGAGTATCCTAAACCTTTACAAATGTGTTATTACAAAATTAAAGTCTAATAAATATTAGCTTTGTCACAAATACTACACATCTCTCATGAGACTAATGCATGTTCATTGTTCTGTGTCTCCTTTGTCTACACAGCAGAATTGTCTGCCTACAGCTCAATCTGATCATTCATTGTAGATTCCTGTAGAATGAGTAGAAGCTATCATATTTTAATAAATGGCAATGAAAATTGACAGGCATTCCAGAAATAGTCAAAAGGTTTTGTAGCAGGAATCTTAAAAGGTCTTATTAATAAAATCAAACCTGGAGCCAGTTATTGGGGTGAATACTGGAAGATCAGAGAAGCAGAACAAGCTGCAGCCACCTCACCTCACCAATTCCTCAGCTGATTCTGTTTCCTCAGACTGGAAGCCTCTGAGTCCTCATCCAAAATGAATCTCAGCTGAACTGTGCTGTTCAAAAGCCTGAAAGCTTAACCAGCCAAAAGCTTCTAGTTTCTGGTCTTCGTGCCTTATATATCTTTCTGCTTTCCACTATCACTCTCTGGGATTAAAGGCTTGCTTTCTGGGATTAAAGGCATGTGTCACCATGCCTGGCTGTTTCCAATGTGGCCTTGAACTCACAGAGATCCAGAGGGATTTCTGCCTCTAGAAGGCTAGGATTAAAGGTGTGAGTGCCACCATTTTCTAGCCTCTGTATCTAGTGGCTGTTCTGTACTCTGACCCCAGATAAGTTTATTAGGATGCACAATATTTTGGGAACACAATACCACCACAAGGTTTCTAATATGGAAAGATGTGTGCCTAGATAAGACACTAGTACATTTTCTTTTCTTTCAAATGCCAGCTCTTTGACACAGTATTCATCTTCAGTTGTATCAAAGAGAATGAGCTCATAAAGAAATCACTTTTATTATAAAGAGATTAAAAAGATGGCTGTGTAAGGAGATTTTAAAACCATTTTCTGTTGTGAAGGCTTTGCTTCTTCATATTTATTTTTAGACAGCTTGTTTTGCCTATTTCTATATTACAAGTTACTTCCATAATATATTCCCACCACTTCACACCACTCCTATTACTAAATATCACCTTTGGATGAGTCTACAGTTGGGCTCAGTTCTCTTGCTCCATACACACTGATGCCTGGGGTTACTTGACAGAGAAACTGGTTCCAAATGCCCAAAACACCTTCACTCACTCGGTTGGAAACATGTCTGAGGTCAGCTGGAATTCTCATTGAGAGACGCACAGCTCTATAGCACAAGAGTATAGTAGCCAGAGTGTCCACAGATAACATTCCAAGAAACAGGAGGTAGTAGCTGTCATTTTCCTAAGAAATAGATGCCATAGGTCTAGTACAGCATGACTTCTGTCATAATACATTGGTCATCAATACAGTCTCAGAGCCCAGATGTCTTAAGGAGGAAGAAAGTGAACCCTACCTTCCTAGAAAAGCATCAAAGAACTCTTGACCATGTTAATTTGTTCCAGCAATACAATTTCCACACTCCCGTAGACACAGACTTCAGTTTATTATTCTTTTTTATTTTCTATATGTGAGTGTGTGTGTGTGTGTGTGTGTGTGTTAAACATGTGTTTGTGTTTGAATGTTTGCATGTGTGTAGGCACACATGTGAATATGGTTGCAAGTATGTGTGCATGCATTCAGAAGTCCAAGGTCGACCTTGGGAACCATCTTCTATTTCCCTCTCACCTTATTCACTGAAACCAAAAACGGACAGATATGGCTAATCTCTGTAGCCAGCTTGCCTAGGGGATTTCTCTATACTTCATGTGGGTTCTGGGGATTTCAACACTGGTCCTCATACATGTACAACAAGCTCTGTAACTACTGAACTATCTCTGTAGCCAATCAGTTCTTTCCTTTTATCTGTTACTAAATAATTTGGCTACTACTTTTTGTCAAAGAATTATCTTGGTTTTCAATGAGAGCTTTTTCTGAACAAAAAAGCAACAGAATATAGAATACAATTTTTAGCATAGATTTGATAATTTACAGAATATCTATTTAATGATGAAATAGTCATTTGTTACCATGCCTCAATGCCATTATAATTGTGTCACTATCAAATATGAAAATCATGTTATCTTAAAAATGTCGATGTGTAGATTTGTTGGTAGTCTTCTGTGAAGCAACACTACATCCATTTCAGGAGTTGAAATTTGAAGACTATTAAAATTAAGCGACTTTCTTCAGGTTACCCAGTTGGTGGCAGTCCAAGTTGGGACAATCATCTGTCTTGTAACTGAGGATCTATGTTGCATCTGTGCAATAGAAGTGCATCAATATTTAAATATAAAACCCTGCAATGTCATTCTGTGGCATTTGTCCTCATTCTCTGTGAAACTTTGACATTCAATATTCAGAAGTTCTAATGATCAGCTATACACAGTACCTTGTAAAAGTCTCAAGGCATTTACGTTCAAAACCTGCCACCTGAGCCCTAAGGACATAATAATCTTTATTTATGCACTCTACAATATAGAGATAAAATTACATGGCAGTTGGGCTATTTTTTATAACTACCATACATACACACATACATAACATTCAATAACTTCACTTTTGACAATCTGCTGACATCTAATTAACAAACAAAAAGCCACCATGCCTATTTGGTAAACCCAAATTGGGCTATTTGAGATTGGAAATAAATGAATCCCTATGTACCATGCATGTTTTAATGTACTAGATAAGCTCAAAGATCTAAATTTCTTACACTTACAAAATAAAATTTTATCATTTAATAAGATTGACATATACATGTACTCTAAATAAATAGCATATGTAAAGCATACTTCCAGTACCATTAATGTAACCACAAGTTGTTGGGTTTTTTTTTTTCTGCGACAGAGTTTCTCTGTGTAATTTTGATGTGTGTCCTGGATCTCACTCTGTAGACCAGGCTGGCTTCGAACCAATTTTTAACACTAGTGAGGTAAGTAATTGCTATAAAAAGACAGTCAGAGAATAGATCACAGATAGTATCTAATAAAAAATTATTCATAACCATGAAATTTGTAAATGGTATGGTTTGTATTTATATATACATTTAAATAAGTATAGTTCATACAAATAAGCCTATGATTAACAAGAATCCAAATATTTCTCAAATTGGTCCTTAAACTAATGAAGAAGAAACATATAATGAATTGCCTTGTTATTCTGCACTGGAATATATTTTGTTCCTTTGTTGATGTCATAAATCCTTGGTTTTTCATGTTTCTTGAAGTCTTATGTTGCTCTCTTTAAATAATAATAAACAGTATTTGTGGTAGTTTGAATGTAATTGTCCCCCATAAGCTCATAGGGAGTGGCACTATTAGGAGGCATGGCTTTGTTGGAGTAGGTATGTCCTTGTTGGAGGAAGTGTGTCACTGTGGGAGTAAGCTTTGAGGTTTCCTATGTTCAAGATACCTGCCCAGCGTCTGAGTCTACTTCCTGTTGCCTTCTGATCAATATGTAGCCAGCATGTCTGCCAGCATGCCCCATACTCCCTGTCATGATGATAATGGGTTGAACTTCTGAAATTGTAAGTGAGCCACCTCCACTAAATATTTTCCCTGTAAGAGTTGCCATGCTCATGGTGTCTCTTCACAGCAATAGAAACCCTAAGACAATATTCTTTTCAAAATCCATCAATTGGCTTTGGAAAGGAAATGTTTTGAACAAGTAACTCAGCTAGAAATACTAGACTCTCTCAGATAGGCTCCATGGTGAACTTATTCTGCCACACTTGTTTCCTCTCAAGAAAATTTTGAGATTGCCTTTGCCTAACTCCAGAAGCCAAGTGCTGAGAATCACCTGTTAGTTTTCAGTAAAATGATGTCTGCTAATGCTCATTTCTGTGCCTTCAGACAGCTCTGCAGAGTACAGCTTGTTTTCTTTGTAAACTATGCACACCCTCAGTCTTTGGGAGTCTTGCTCTCCACTCTCTTCTCTACTCCCCACCCTCAAACCATTGCATTCTAATCTGTGTGAGAAAGAAGAGTTCTTAGGAAGCCTCTCTCACAGATAGGGTCAGACACACTTTCCAGCATTGTGTAATTTTCCTCCATTAGAGAAATCATAGGCTTTATTTGGAATTTCCTTTATGCCACGTTAAGTGAGAGTTGGCATGGGCAAAATGAAATTCTTCTCTCCATTTTGCTCCAGTGTTGTGCTGGAATGTCTCCATTTGTCTTTATGACAGGCACAAAGATTCGCTTATCCTATGCTGCTGTTGAAGGCAATGCTCCTATCCTTGATGGGTATGCTGATAAGAAGCTTCTATTTTGCTATATTGCTGGTGCCACCGATTTTTCTGAAGATAAGAGAAAGAAGAGCACACTTGAATGCTAATCATGATTGTATAGAAAGTAAGAAAGTGATGAGCAAGAAAAAAATAAAGCATTTTCAAAAAATAATTAAATGAGATGAGTTCAACACTAGCAAATATTGCGAAATCCACCCACAGAGCTGCAACAGTGACTTCAGATGACTGACAATTCATAAGAAAATAGAAGACCTTGTCATTTACCTGCTTGGTCTACTGCCATGATAATAAATCAAGGGCTCATAAATGCTAAAAATAATTGTCTTTCCCATGGTAGCTCCCTCTCCTCTGGGTCTTGCCAGCCTGCTTCAAGTTTCAAGCACTTGACCTACCCTCTGGCTCTACAGGAGTGATTCCAAAAGAATCCTCACAGCAAATGTAAAAGCTCTTTGTTTTTAGATAATATCTTATACACAACTAGAGACTAAATGAATCAGAAACTGTGGGGATGAAGCCCTGCCACTTATATATCAGCACATTCTCTGTGTATTCTGATGTGTGGTTCAGCCTAAAATTCTCTACTGAGAGAGGGAAAGTCATTCAATAAGCATTACAGACTAATTTTCAAAAGCTACTGTCCTCACACATACTTTTAGAAGAAGTTTTATGTCAATTCTTACCAGCATCAACCCACCTGTCAATGATAGTCTCTAAGAGAAATAGCAAAAGCCAAATGAACATCATTCCAAAGTCATGATGTTTTCTGTGATCATATATAGCAAAAAAAAGCTCAATTTCATAAAAGCCTAATCATATTTGAAGAAAAGGACTTTAAAAAATGTTAAAAAGCCAATTCTAGTTATCAATATACTTAATACACCATGAAAATAACATGCATATGTATTTATTAATGAAAATATGTAATTGCATATATACATATACAAAAATAACATTTTATATCCCAATAATTTTCCCGACACTTCGTGTAGACAAGGAAATACTAAAATATTGATGTGGAGGTGGAGGAAGTCATGGAACAGCAATGAAACTGTCCTTCTATGAATTAGGGAAGAAGTATGCATATTGCTTTCCTGCAACTTCAGAACACAAATTCTAGATACCACAGAGTTTATCTAAATAAGTGAATATTTTACATATCTAAAACATGGTAAGCCTACCTTATCAAAATGCTATTTAATTCTTCCTCTGGGTATCATTCAGTTTGAAAAAAAGGAGTGAAAGAACTGTCTTTTCCTTGTTTTAAATGTTAAAACTCATCTCAGTTGGAAGCATCATAAACTCTATTTAATGTTCTTCCTTTATAGCATAAGCATCACCTTTGTCATATTAAAATCCATTCCTTGTTAGGAAGATAAAATTAAAAAAGAACTCCAGCAGAATATAATTAAAAACTTGGACTATATATCTCCTAAGAACCTGAGCAATTCCTACATGGCAGGGAGTCTGATAAGCTTTTCCACTGTGGCTAAGTTCATAAGTGCATTTTCAAAGATCCATGCTGATTATAATTACATTCTAAATTAGCAAATATTAGCAGTGTGCCAAATAATTCACATAGCATGGTTTCTATGTTAGACAATCAATTTTAGTTCAGATGAATCCATAGGAAAATCCATATTTTTTACTTAGGATCACAGTTTTTGTAATTTAGCATATTATTAGAGCAGAGTCTTAAGAAAGGTCAGGCAGAACAATAGAGAGCAGGTCCTGGTTTTTAGATGCTCCTGCATTGTCACAAACCACTGAGAAAATCAATTATAGCCACATGCTTTGTAGGATCAGCCTTTACATTTATTTTGATATAAACCTTAGAGTGTATTTTAAAATGCAGAACAATTTTATCTAAAATTTAATAAAACTTCACAAATACAGCAGTATGACACCTGTCTCTTGTTGAAACTTTCTGTGTTAGCCTCTTGTGCGCTTGCAGGGGTGCAGAAGGAAGACCCCAGGGAGGTCGTGGCAGGTGGCCTCATACCTGCTTGCAGGCCTGGGAGGGAAGAATTTCACAGTGTTTCAAATTTAAGAACTTAACAGCATCATGCTTCTGCTTAAGGAAACAGCACAATAAAGCCCTTCCATAAAATCCCATGGTTTATCCCTACCACTGTATGAGGCCTGGAAAAATGCCTGCTATGTTTCTTTTCCATAACTAGAGTATATATTTCAGATTGCCAACCAGTAGGTTAAATTAAGTCCCTAAATTCCTTAATGTACTAAAATATTCAAGTATAATGATTAGAGCCTGGTTTATTCATTTCATTGAAAGGTAGCATTGCTGCATTTAAAACTGTTTAAATTGGCAGTCATGAGACGCTTCAAATATTGAGTAAACTAAAAAGATACCTCACTCCAGTTGTTGCCTGCCCACCACAAGAAAACACAGGTAATAAATCATGGATGATTAAGAAAGGTAACTGGGCTGCCCCATCTGACACTGATCATCTAGGCCAGGGTGGTTCTTATATGACTTTCACTCCCTTCCTGTTAATTATCAGAGACCCTCCTTGAAATGAGGTGCTATGTGGAAGTGCATCCATTGAAATAACCTCCACCGTGAGGGAAAGCAGGTCACGATTTCCTGGTGTGTAAGCTTCAGTGGTTTCAAAACACAGATCCAAAAGAAAAGAATAAATATAAACATGTAAACAGAGTATTAAAAAAAAAAAAAAGATGATCAAGACACTGATGCCCAATGTGAGAAGGATAAACTCAGAAAGATGCTTCACTGGGTGTGGCAGGGTCATCTGGGGGTGGTAGAAAGGAAGGTCATGTCCCCCAAAGGCTGCATTCTAGGAACCCTGGACAAGAGCCAGTCAACCTAGTTCGAGTCCAATCTGTCTCCTAGGAGATACAGAAAGAAGAGACAACTTCTTGATTTCTCTGGGTCTACTTGCTTCCTTTGCAAATACAAACAGTGTCCACCCGCACCCACAGGGTAGCTTTGGGTACCTGAAGCCTTTGATCAGTATCTGACATTTCCTAATAACCAAAAAAATTTATTCATGTTATCAACACCATCCCAAATAGTCCCTGTGCCAAAATTAAAATCATAGTCTAGTGTGCAAGAAAGAACAAACACGTTGCTCTAATTTCCCTTACTGCTGTTGCCGTGTTTTGGGTGTTCATCACCTAGCTTGGTTAACACTCTGTGGACCCTCTCTATTCTTGGAGAAAGAAGTAAGCCAGGAAGAAAAGTGGTTTAGGTTTAGTTTACCTGCATATGCTCAGTAAGTGTTTCTGCCTTTCCATGGAAGCTTCCTCTAGTCTGTAAGAAAGTCAACAGAGAGGAGAAGGGTTGTGTCCCTTTCTTAGCACAACGCCAACAGTGGGCAAGAAGAGAGGTGCTGTGTTGCACCAGCTCAGTGGTTGCTCACAATTACCCACAAGCCACTTCTGGCCTATCTCTTTTGTTAGTGTTGTGTTCCCATTGTTATTGATTCTTTGGGAATTTGTGTTTTTCAAAACATAAAAAAATGTCCACAATACTTAAGAAATTTCTAAAAAATCTATGAAGAGGCTGTGCCTGTTAGCAATGCTGTGTTGTACACTTTTAGAACATCTTTCTAGAAGAGTTGCTTCATTGAGGAGTTGTTACCACAATAAAACAAAAATAAAATTCCTGAAAAGAAACACTTCAGTCAAATGTGGACATTTTAGATTATTTACTAGAGACTAAATAGTGAATACATAAAACAGAATGTAATTGATGTTAAGTTTTTATTTACTACGTTTAAAGGCCTTATGGCCCTGTCTTTTAGTAACAAGTTCAAAAGGAATGAGTTATTGATAGCTGTAAAGAAAACAAATAAGGTGTGTAAAATACACGAAATTCACAATAACAAAAGCAGCAATTTTTCTGTGGCATATGATTCGGTGAATCACATCATTTCTATTTACTGAACATTTTCTCGGTGTCCTCTACATGTCTGGCACTGCTTTATAGGTGCTAATAACAGAATTAAATGAACAGAGGAACATTGCTCAACAAGTTTCTATAGTCAAGGCTCTACATGAATACTGGAGGAGGAAGGATTGAAAGTGAAACACAAAAATGAAGTAATTGACATAACGAACGGTGACCATGGCTGCAGAGTAAAATTAAACACATGAGGGGAAAATAAGGTTTAAGAAGCTGGGGCAGGAAGGTTGCAGTTTTCATCCGAGGGTTGTGTACTACACCTCAGTGAAAAGGTGATATTTCAGCAGAAGTTGAACAGTGGGGGGCACAAGTGAGAAGACAGATCATGGAGGGTGATCATTCAAGGAAGAGGCTCTGAGATAGGCAGAGACTGGGCTCAAGAAAGACCTGTCACCAGGGTAAATGAGGGTGTGAATAACGAAGAAGATCACAGAATACTTAGGTGGGTAGGAACATGATGTAGGAACTAAAATTCCATTCTAGGGATGTGCCTTTACTGGAAGAGATATAGATGAGACAAAGGAACAAGCCACTAGAGAAACTCCTCACCACTACCGAATGCTCAGGCAGAATGGAAGGTGAGATCCTATCTCCATGAATCCTCTGACTGAAGCCTCTGAGTCCTCAGCCAAAAAGGGCCTTGGTTCCTGTCTCCTCATGCCTTATATGCCTTTCTCTGTCCAGCCATTTCACTTCCTTCCTAGTGCTGGGATTAAAGGTGTGTGTGCTTCCCAAATACTGGTAGGAGAGGCATGAGATCTCAGGAACTGGGGTTACAGGCCTGTGACTCCCAAGTACTGGGATTAAAAGTGTGTGCCAGCACTGCCTGGCTCTGTTTCTCTCCTACACAGAATCAATATCATGTAATCCAGGGTGGCTTTGAACTCACAGAGATCCAGATGGATCTCTGCCTCCCAAGTGCTAGGATTAATGGTGTGTGCCACCACTGCCTGACCGCTATGTTTAATCTAGTAGCTTGTTGTATACTCTGATCTTCAGGCATATTTTATTAGAGTATAACAAAATACCACATTTCCCCTTTTTTGTCTAATGTAATAAAAGGTTATAACTAACATAAGAAAAACTATATATAATAAGAATAATAAATGTATACCATATATACAGTCAAAATTACACTAATAATGTCCAGTCCATAAGCATTTGACAAATTCAGAGAAAATACTCCATTGCTTATCATATTTTGGTGAATCCGAAATACTGAACTAAATTCACTTAATATCCTAAATTGTATTACCAACAAAATATTATCTTTTGATGTCTCTCAAAAGTACACACTTTACACCTCTTTAGTGAGTTTCTTTTCTGAATTTGTTAACAAGGAAAACTGTAACTATCAATTCTTCAACTCCCTTGGAGACCCAAGAAGAAAATAATATTAACTGAGTAAGCAGGAAATGCAAACAGGCAACTTCGAAAAAATGTGAGAAATGACAGAAACAGCTGGCTGTCTGGATAGTCACCCAAGGTTCCTCTGCAATGTTGGGGCATTATCTTCAGCCTACATGCCTAGCATATCTGATAGACTTTTCTGTGAAACAGGATATTCTGAAGGGCCTTCCTACCTTCTCTTGACAATGTTCAGCAGTCCTTTCTTTTGTGTCCTACTTGTCCATTTTGGGCAACATACTGTCAGCAGTCAAGGCAAGGGCACTTTCTTGCCTAGTAGCTAACTTTTGCCACAAAGAAAGTAAAGCCTATAAGGAGTTTCTTCAATGCCCATCATCTTCTCTGAGGTAGATTGATGCTGCCAGGAGCAGACATGTCTCATTGATATAAAAAAAAAATTACATTATTAAAACATCTTAATGCCATATTCTGCAGATTTATTAAGTGTTTGAAGATAACCTATTTATCTAAAATATATCTGTTTGACCTTGGAAACATAACTAACATGACTACAAGTTTGACTGTAATGACTAACTGCTAACTTTCATTTCTTTATTATCCTAAATAGTTGGTAATAATAACTTTCAATTTGAATTTGAAATTAAATTTCAATTAAATTTGAATTATATTGTTAAATGAACTGTATAGATATAATATCTTGAACAAGAGTAGAAATGTATATACAGTATGTTTCAACAAAAATAATCTCAACTTTGTATAATATACACAATTTGTATACAATATACAAAAAATCCAATCCAATGTAAAATATTTAAAGCCAATAGTTGCTTTTTAAAAGCAGATTCAATAATCTACATTTTTATCTTGCTGTATCCATATTCTCTCTTTTTTTGTTTTCAGAGTAGATTCAAAAATCTATTCTTTTATCCTATCAATCACCTTCGGTTGCACTGCACATACTTGAGTTCAGATTTCTTATTCTCATTTCAGCTTAAAATGAAATGAGGATGGTTTTCTTTGCTCCATCATCCATTTTCTTAATTTCTTGAAAATAAGATATAAAGAGAAAGCCAAATATTTCTTCCCAAGGACACTGTGCACACATCTTCAGAAAACAACTGTAAAGTCATGTTTGTATTACCCTGTAGTTCAAACTTTCTATGATCCCCCACATATTCTGGAATGATGTGCCCTAGCTCTGTCAAATGGCTCATGCAGTGCTCTGTGTAGTAGCTATGTTAACAATTTCCTTTGATAGAATCTTCATATGTAGCAATAATATTCATATATATCACCAAAGATCTCCAGATATAATCTCACACTCCTATTGCTCCTATGAACACGGCAAGATTTCACTGTATAATCTAACACAACCTTTGAAGGTTTGTCCCCAACATTAATCAGGCCACTACAAAAAGAAATATAAGTAGGGTAATTGATTAACATTAGCACTTAGAGTCCAGTTGTTGGGTTTGTGTGGTGGATATAGATCACAGAGTGGAGAAACGTTTTAAAGCAGCTTTGTACCTCAGTAGTATCTAATTAACTTCCCTCATCTTCATTACCATCATATAGATTTTAATCAAATTGCAAAATGTCTTGGTCATCATTGCTTCATTTATGGACCACCAAGTTATCTTCAAAGAATAAGATGATTAAAGAATTTTGTGCTGAAGCTCTGGGAAAATAGGACTTGAAAATAGATAATTAGATAACCAAATAAATCATGGTGATTGTCTCATTTTTTTTCTTCAGTCATTAATGAGACTAGAAATAATCACCTTCTTGGCTTTATCCACTTGATTAAAAATGTTTTAAAGCTAACAACAAATTGCTTAAGCAATGTTCAGGTCTTGTAAGGACAGTATTTTGGCATTTTTAAGGTCAGCATCAATGAACACATAAAGGCAAAGCTGAGTCAAAGCTTGCCTCAATAGTTTCGATCTGCCAGTCTTTTGGAGAGGACAGAATTTAGAACACCAAATACACATTTGTGCCGGCAGAGATTTTTAATTAGCTTTGCAGCCTAACTGCAATAATAGAGGGAGCAAGACGTGGGTCACCACTTAGTGTGTCTTAGGCCCTTTGAAAACTGACTTTTGTTCTCTTCTGAGCCATGGCATTGACTTTCCTGTGTCCCTCCATAGGAGATTTGCACTGAAAAAAAAAAAAAACAGTTTGGGAATAAACAGTTTCAGATTAATAGAAACAGAATATTGACCAGTGTATCCATGTCATGACAAGGATGGAAGGAAAGTATTAGTGCCATGAGCTTCTCATTATTTTCAGAACTGATTAAATTGTAACTGGATCATAATCTTTTTCCCACAAATTGGGGCAATCCCCCTTTTTAAAAATTATGCTGTCCTAGCTCAGTTAGAAATGGATAAAAGATAACTGTTTTGAAAATGAATTGGCTCATGTCACCAATTCTTATAAACTACTATAATTACTGAAATGATAAGAACAAGACAGATTTTGAACCCACATTTCCCATCTAATTAAAAAATAGAACAATAAATTCTTCTGTGGAAATTTTTTTCATTTTTTCTCACCTTCATTTAAACAGGATTATGCTATTAAAAATTAATGGTTGGTCCCTTGGTGTCTTGGTTATTTTCCAGTTTGCTGTGATAAGATAATCTGAAGAGAGCAAGTCTAGGGTATAGGAGCTGGAGAGGTGGTAAAGAAAACTCATTACTGTTGTTCTGTTCCCAACACCCAAATAGAGTCCCACAACATCTGTAACTCCAGTCCCAGAAAATACAACATTTCTGACTTCAATGGGCATTGCACATATATGGTGCATGAATACACTCAGGCCTACAACTCATATTTGTAAATTAAATAAATAAATTATTATCATTATTATTATTATTATTATTATTATTATTATTATGTCTTTTAATTTTATACATCAGCCATGGTTTCCCCTGTCCTCCCCACTCCCAAAACCCACCCCCACCTTTCCCACTGCCCCTCTGCTCCATTCCCATGTCCTCCAGGACCAAGAGACCACTGAGGATTCATTTAAACCTGGTGGATTCAGTACAGGCAGGTCCTGTCCCCTCCTTCCAGACTGAGCAAAGGGTCCCTGTGTAAGCCCAAGGTTCCAAACAGCCAGCTCATACACTAAAGACAGGTCCTGGTCCCACAGACTGGGAGCCTCCCAAGCAGATCAACCTATTCAGTTGTCTCACTTAGCCAGAGGGCCTGATCCAGCTGGGCGCTCCACAGCTGTTGGTTCATAATTCATGTGCTTCCATTCGATTGGCTATTTGTCCCTGTGCTTTTTGCAATCTTGTATTCAACAATTCACGCTCTCACAGTCCCTCCTCCTCGACAGTTGGACACCTGGAGCTCCACCTGGAACCTGGCTGAGGATCTCTGCATCCACTTCAGTTATTGGATGAAAGTTCCAAGATGACTGTTAGGATGTTTAGTCATCTGATCACCAGACTGGGTCAGATCAGGCTTTCTCTCGACTATTGCCAGCAGTCTACAGAGGATATATCATTGTGGATTTCTGGGGACCTCTCCAGCACTCTTCCTGTTCTCATGTGGTCTTCATTTGTCATGGTCTGTTATTCCTCGTTCTCCCTTTCTGTTCTTGATCCAGCTGGGATCTCCTGCTCCCTTAAGCTTTCTTTCCCTCAAATCTTGCCCTTCATTACTCCCACTTTTGTCCAGGTTGTTCATGTAGATCTCATCCATTTCTCTGTCATTGGGTGATCCCTGGGTCTTTCCTAGGGTCCCGTTATCTAAGTAGCCTCCCTGGAGTTGTGTAGCAGCCTAGTCATCTTTGTTTTACATCTAGTTTCCTCCTATGAGTGAGCACATACCAAGTTTGTCCTTCTGAGTCTGGGCTACCTCACTCAGGATGATTTTTTTCTAGATCCATCCATTTGCCTGCAAACCTCATGATGTCATTGTTTTTCTCTGCTGATTAGTACTCCATTGTGTATATGTACTATATTTTCTTTATCCATTCTTCAGTTGAAGGGCATCTAGGTTGTTTCCAGGTTCTGGCTATTACAAACAGAGCTGATATGAACATAGCTGAGCAAATGCCCTTGTGGTATGGTTGAGCATTCCTTCGGTATATGCCCAAGAGTGCTAAAGCTGGGTCTTGGGGGAGATGGATTCCCAATTTTCTAAGGAAGCACCATATTGATTTCCAAAGTGGCTGTACAAGCTTGCATTCCCACCAGCAGTGGAGGAGAGTTCCCCTTGCTCCACATCCTCTCCAGCATAAGCGGTCTTCTGTGTTTTTGATCTTAGCCACTCTGACAAGGTGTAAGGTAGTATCTCAGAGTTATTTTGATTTGCATTTCCTGGATAATTAGGGATGTTGAGCAATTCCTTAAATGTCTTTCAGCCATTTGAACTTCCTCTGTGGAGAATTCTCTGTTTAGTTCTATAGCCCATTTCTTAATTGGACTGTTGGGCATTTTGATGTCTAATTTCTTGAGTTCTTTATATATTCTGGATATCAGCCCTCTGTCAGATGTGGGGTTGGTGAAGACCATTTCCCATTGTGTAGGCTGTTGCTTTCTCTTGTAGAACGTGTCCTTTGCTCTACAAAAGCTTCTCAGTTTCAACAGGTCCCATTGATTGATTGTTTCTCTCAGTGTCTGTGCTACTGGTGTTATATTTAGAAAGTGATCTCTGGTGCCAATGCATTCAAGAGTACTTCCTACTTTCTCTTCTATCAGGTTCAGAGTAACTGGATTTATGTTGAGGTCTTTGATCCACTTGGACTTAAGTTTTGTGCACGGTGACAGATATGGATCTATTTGCAGCCTTCTACACATTGACATCCAGTTATGCCAGCACCATTTGTTGAAGATGCTTTCTTTTTTCCATTGTACATTTTTGGCTTCTTTGTAAAAAAAAATTATATGTTCATAGGTGTGCAGGTTAATGTCAGGGTCTTCAATTCGATTCCATTGGTCCACATGTCGGTTTTTATGACAGTACCAAGCTGTTTTTATTATGGTAGCTCTATATTAGAGCTTGAGGTTGGGGAGTGTGATGCCTCCAGTGGATGTTTTATTGTACAGGATTCTTTTGGCTATCCTGGGTTTTTTGTTTTTCCATATGAAGTTGAGTATTATTCTTTCCAGATCTGTGAAGAATTGTGTTGGTAATTTGATGGGAATTGCGTTCAATCTGTAGATTGCTTTTGGTAAGATCACCATTTTTACTATGTTAATCCTGCCTATCCATGAGCATGGGAGATCTTTCCATTTTCTGACATCTTCTTCAATTTCTTTTTTCAGGAACTTAAAGTTCTTGTCCTACAGGTCATTCACATGCTTATTTAGAGTAACCCCAAGGTATTTTATATCATTTGTGGCTATTGTAAAGGGTGATGTATCTCTGATTTCCTTCTCAGCCTGTTTGTCTATTGTATATAGGAGAGCTACTGATTTTTTTTTTTTGAGTTGATCTTGTATCCTGCTATGTTGCTGAAGGTTTTTATTAGCTGTATCAGTTCCTTGGTTGAATTTTTGGGGTCACTCATGTATACTATCATGTCATCTGCAAATAGGGAGAGATTGACATCTTCCTTTCCAATTTGTATTCCCTTAATCTCTTCATGTTGTCTTATAGCTCTGGCTAGAACTTCAAGTACTATATTGAATGAGTATGGGGAGAAGGGACAGCCTTGCCTTGTTCCTGATTTTAGTGGTATTGCTTTGAGTTTCTCTCCATTTAATTTGATGTTGGCTGTTGACTTGCTGTAGATTGCCTTTATTATGTTTAAGTATGTTCCCTGTATTCCTGATTTCTCCAAGACCTTTATCATGAAGGGGTGCTGGATTTTGTCAAATGCCTTTTCTGCATCTAGTGAGATGATCATGTGGTTTTTTCCTTGAGTTTGTTTATATGGTGTATTACATTGATGGACTTTCGTATGTTGAACCACCCTTGCATCCCTGGGATGAAGCCTACTTGATCATGGTGGATAATTGTTTTGATGTGTTCTTGGAATCTGTTTGCCAGAATTTTATTGAGTATTTTTGCATCAATGTTCATGAGGGAGATTGGTCTGTAGTTCTCTTTCTTTGTTGCATCTTTGTTTGGTTTAGGAATCAGGGTAATTGTAGCCTCATAGAAGGAGTTTGGTAATATACCTTCTGCTTCTATTGTGTGGAACAATTTAAAGAATATTGGTATTAAGTCTTCTTTGAAGATCTGGTAGAATTCTGCAGTGAAACCATCAGGTCCAGGGCTTTTTTTGGTTAGGAGACTTTTAAAGACTGATTCTATTTCCTTAGGGGTTATTGGACTATTTAAATGGTTTATCTCATCTTGATTTAACTTAGGTATGTGGTACCTATCCAGAAAATTATCCATTTCTTTTAGGTTTTCCAGTTTTGTGGAGTAGAGGTTTTTGAAGTATGACCTGATGATTCTCTGGATTTCCTCATTTTCTGTTGTTATATCCCCCTTTTCATTTCTGATTTTGTTAATTTGGATGCTCTCTCTCTGTCTTTTGGTTAGTTTGGATAAAGGCTTGTCTATCTTGTTGATCTTCTCAAAGAAACAATTCTTTGTTTCATTAATCCTTTGTAGTGTTCTCTTTATTTCTATTTTATTGATTTCAACTCTCAATTTGATAATTTTCTGGTGTCTGTTCCTCCTGGGAGACTTTGCTTCTTCCTGTTCAAGGGCTTTCAGGTGTGCTGTCAAGTCACTAGCATGAGATTTCCCCAGCTTCTTTATGTGGGCATTCAGTTCTATGAATTTCCCTCTTAACATTGCTTTCATAGTGTCCCATAAGTTTGGGTATGTGGTGTATTCATTTTCATTGATCTCTAGGAAGTCTTTAATTTCTTTCCGTATTTCTTCCTTAACCCATTGGTGATTCAGTTGAGCATTATTCAGTTTCCATGAGATTGTAGGATTTCTGTAGTTTTTTCTGTTGTTGAAATCTAACTTTAAACCATGGTGGCCTGATAGAACACAGGAGGTTATTCCAATTGTTTTGTATCTGTTGAGATTTGCTTTGTGGCCAAGTATATGGTTGATTTTAGAGAAGGTTCCATGGGGTGCTGAGAAGAAGGTATATTCTTTTTTGTTTGGGTGCAATGTTCTGTAGATATCGATTAAGTCCATTTGAGCCATAACATCAGTTAAGTCCATTATGTCTCTGTTAAGTTTCAATTTGGCTGATCTGTCCAGAGGTGAAAGTGGGGTGTTGAATTCTCCCACTATTAATGAATGGGATTTTATATGTGATTTAAGCTTTAGTAATGTTTCTTTTACATATGTTGGTGCCCTTGTGTTTGGGGCATAAATGTTCAGAATTGAGACTTTCCATCTTGGTGGATCTTTCCTGTGATGAGTATGTAATGTCCTTCATCATCTGTTTTGATTGATTTTAGTTTGAAGTCTATTTTGATGGATATTAGGATGGCTACACCAGCTTGCTTCTTAAGACCATTTGATTGGGAAGTCCTTTCCCAGCCTTTTATTCTTAGGACGTGTCTGTCTTTGAATTTGAGGTGTGTCTTTTGTATGCAGCAGAAAGACGGGTCCTGTTTTCATATCCATTCTGTTAGTCTGTGTCTTTTTATAGGTGAATTAAGTCCATTGATATTAAGGGATATTCATGACCAGTGATTGTTCGTTCCTGATGTTATTTTTATTTTTTGGTGGTAGTGTGTGTGTACTTCTCTTCTTTGGGGTTTACTGCTGTGGTGTTATCTATTGCCTGTGTTTTCATGGGTGTATCTGCCTTCCTTAGGTTTGACTTTTCCTTCTAGTGCTTTCTGTAGGGCTGGGTTTGTGGATAAGTATTGTTTAAGTCTGGTTTTGTCTTGGAAGGTCTTGTTCACTCCATCTATGATGATTGAAAGTTCTGCTGGGTATATTAGTCTAGGCTGGCATCCATGGTCTCTTAGTGTCTGCATTATATATGTCCAGGTCCTTCTGGCTTTCAAAGTCTCCATCGAGAAATTGGTGTTATTCTAATGGATTTGCCTTTATAAGTCACTTGGCCTTTTTTCTTTGCCGCCCTTAATATTCTTTCTTTATTCGGTACATTTAGTTGTTTAATTATTATGTGGCGAGGGGACTTTTTTGGGGGTTCTAGTCTGTTTGGTGTTCTATAGGCTTCTTGTATCTTCACAGGCATTTAATTCTTTAAGTTGTGAAAGTTTTCTTCTAAGATCTTGTTAAATATATTTTCTGTACCTTTGAGTTGGTATTTTTCTCCTCCCTCTATCCCTATTATTTGTAGGTTTGGTCTTTTCATGGTGTCCCAAATTTCTTGGACCTTCTTGCTAATGACTTTGTTGGTTTTAGTGTTTTCTTTGACTGATGAATCTATTTCTTCTAACTTATCTGCAACACCAGAGTTCCTCTCTTCCATCTCTTGCATTCTGTTAGTTATACTTGCCTCTGAACGTCCTGTTTGTTTACTCAGATTTTCTATTTCCAACATTCCTTCTGCTAGTGTCTTCTTCATTTTTTCTATTTCCCTCTTCAGGTCTTGGATTGTCTCCCTTGCTTTTTCATGATTTTCTTTCAAGGACTTATTGTTTTCTTCTTTTTTAATTGCCCTTTCCTCTAGTTTTTTATTGTGTTCTTCCCATTTTTTGTTTGTCTGTTCCTCCACTTTATTTTTTATTTCTTCTATATAAGGCTCTAGCCTCTTCATGATGTTACTTAGAAGGTTGTTTTCTTTTTCTTCCATTCCGTGATATTCAGGTCTAGCTGTTGGAGAAGGGCTAGGTTCTGGTGATGCTGTATTCTTCTTTATTTTGTTGTATGTACTTCTGCCTTGACATCTGCCCATCTCCTCTTGGGTTCATTCTTGGTCTTATCAGTGTACTTGGTCCAGAGAGAGCTGAAAGATTTAGGGAGCCTCTCTCAGGTCCAGATGGAAGCTCTGGGCCAGATGGGAGTGCTGGTCCAGATGAGAGTGCTGGCCGGATAGGAGCTGGGGGGCTGGACTCTGAGTCTCAGGAAGTCCCTGGGGTCTCCTTATTTTGTCCAGATGGGAGCTCCTCTTGTCCAGATGGGAGTTCCTCTGTTCTCTGGTCCAGATGGAAGTTCCAGGGCAGGATGAATGCTTGGGGCTGGTCTCTGATTCTCAGGAAGTGGCTGAGGTCTCCTGCAGATGGGTGTGGGGACAGGGTGTGGAGACTTCAGAGTCTGCCTGCAGTCTTGGAAAAGGGGAGCCTTCCCGCAGGGTCCACTGATTGGCCAGTAACTGGGGCCAAGTTGGTCAGGTCCTCCCGGGATGGCCTGTGTCCAGCGGTGGAACCCAGGGGCAGTTGCCTCTCTGACTATAACCCCAGGCACTCATAAATAAATTTTTAAGTAAAGTTAATGGGATAAAAGTTAATTCTAGCTCACAGTGTGAAGGTGGTGAAGTCCTTGCATCAGGAACTAGAAACATCTGGTTATAGTGTACTTGAAGACATGTCCATGCTTAGTTAACTTTCTGTTTTTATTCAGTTGGGGAATCCCACCCCAAAGAATGGAAAATTTTCCCACCCCAAATAACTTAATCAAAATAATCCCCACAGATATGCCTAGAAGCTAACCTAACCTAAATAAACCCTCACACGTGTATGTATAGCTTGTCAGCTAGGAGATTCAAGATCCTGTCAAGCAGACACTCAGCACTAACCATCACACCAAAATATCTACATGGTATCAAGTCTTTAAGACCTGCTACTCCAGAATGGAGGATTTCACAAATACATGAATGTAGCATGAATTGTTTAAGGTCTTATTAATAAAAACAAACCTGGAGCCAGGTATTAGGTTAATACTGGAAGATCAGAGAAGCAGAACAAGCCACAGCCACCTCACCTTGCCAATTTCTCAGATGATCCTGTTTCCTCAGACTGGAAGCCTCTGAGTCCTTATCCAAATGGATCTCAGCTGAACTGCTGCTCAAAAGCCTAAAAGCTAAACCAGCCAAATGCTTCTAGTTTCTGGTCTTCAAGCCTTATATATCTTTCTGTTTTTGCCATCAGTCCCTGGGATTAAAGGCTCACTTCTTGGGATTAAAGGCATGTGTCACCATGCCTGGCAGTTTCCAATGTGGCCTTGAACTCACAGAGATCCAGAGAGATTTCTGCCTCTAGAATGCTAGGATTAAAGGTGTGTGCACCACCATTTTCTAGTGTCCTGTCTGGTGAATACTACATCCATACACAAAATAGTTGATTCCTGTTTCTTAAAGGTAATTTTATCAATGAATGAATAAGTGATATTTCATTCCCCAAGTTAACAAAAATACCAGCCCACTCGAAAGAGTAAGTAGAAGTAATTACAGAAAAGGCTAGAGAAGTCCTCTCTTAGCTGTGCTTCATCCAGAATTCAAGCAGAACAGTTTCCTCAAAAAGCAGGGGAAGAGAAAAAAACATTAAAACTGACCTTGAAGAAACATCACTCCATGGGTGATAGCTAAAGCTTTCACCAGACGATCCTTACAGGAATTATCCAATCAGAATACCCACTCTACACTGTGCTTTAGACAGATGGCTGTTTATCAGCCTTTCTTCAGCTCCCAGTGGACATTCCAGGATTGATTTTATTTGCTGTAGATGCAATCCCAGCAATAGTTCATGAGTAAATGTGTTAACTGCTTAAAGGTTTTAAAGGAGCTCCTATAAGGAATAAATATTTTCATTTCAACCTGTCACAACTGCACTGTTCAGGACCCATTGGGAGAACAACAAGTGTCATATAGAATATAATGAATTTGTTCCACTTGTTAGCAAAGTGATGGTCTTAGTAGAATCAGGAAGGACTTTAAATGCCAACTAATTCGACTGCACTTATGGGTACTTGAAAATCCCTCCACACATCTCAGCTAAGTATCAACCATGCTTAGAGACAATTTTGGAGGTGGAGACATCCCAAAAATAAGGAGCAGAAAAAGTAAGGAGTTCTAATATAAGAACACACCTGTTACATTTGATGAGTAGCTAAGGGAGGCCAGGATACCAGAGCAGAGTGTATCAGAAGGCTAGAGAAGAAGCCCATAGGAGGTGAGGAGATTTGGGATATATAAGACCTTTTAGGTCATAATAAGGAGTACAGCTGATAATAAGTGATGGAAGCAGAGGGGTGGAGGACACAAATAACATAAGCATATCCCTCTTAAGGGGTCATTTTGACTGCTGTGCAAAGTACACACTGAAGAGTCAACAGGCTCTACACATGAAAGCTAGGCCATTTAATAATACAGATGAAGTTTGATGGAGATGTAGAGATGTGCATTAGCAGAAAAGATAGTATTTAGAATTATGAGGTGACTTTATCCCTGAAAGAAAAAGGATAGACCTCAATGTCTGTTCTGAACACCTGGAAATGCGTGGTTGTCTTCACCTGACATTTGGCATCCACTTGGCAATGGTAGGTTGATTAGAATACCAAAGACTGGCACCTGGTACTCTGTCATCCAAGACTGGAGACAACATGATACAACAACAGTGAGAAGGAATAGCCCTAAGTGAAGGGCAAACCAGCATTTGAAGCAAAATTAAGACCAAGTTTTAAAGACCAGAGATTAACTATCTGTATAAAATGTTACTCTAATTACAAAATCTCAGAGCAATTGTAGAACGCACAACACTGAGGCCAAGAAACCTTCACAAGAGGAGTAGTGGTGGTCACATTGGCATCTACACAAGACTGGAAATAAAGAAATAGAAAAACTCACCATGTCACTGGGATCTCTATCTGGACTCCCATGGGCTCCACAGTTGTGGTTAGTTTTACTATCCACTTAACACAACCTGGAATAATCTGGAAAAGAATCTCACTAGGAGATTTTGGATTGTTGACAATAGATTTACATTTACATTGGATTGGTCTGTGACCACATCTGTGAGGGATTATCTTAATTAAATAAAGTGATGAGAGAAGATTCAGCCTGTTGTAGGTGATGCCAAAACTGTGTACGTGGAAAAACTGAGCTGAGCACAAGCAAATAAGTGAGCATGCATGTATTTATTTTGCTCTGCTTTGGGCTGTGGATGTGATATAAGCAGCTATCTTGGGTTCCCGCTACCATGACTTCCTCAAGATAATGGACTATAACCTAGAATTGTAAGCTAAAATAAGTCATGTCTCCTCTAAATTAATTGTCAGTGTGTTATCACACCAACAGAAATAAAACTAGAATACTAGTCCTTGTGATCTTTAGCCAAAGAACTCATAATAAACACACAGAGTACTGTAAAAGATATGCGGAGTTTACTAAAGAGTAAAGTGGAGCACACTCTTAAGGATGAGAGCTGACAGTGGCCAAAAGGACCATTGCACGAATGTAAGACAAATTGCTAAATGGTCTTATTAATAAAAAAAAAAAAAAACCCAGAGCCAGATATTGGGGTAAAAACTGGGAGATCAGAAAACACAAAGAAGCCAGCCACGTTCTTACCACTTTGAAATCCTCAGCCAAAGAGACCTATTTCCTGTAATCCCACGTCTATATGCCTTTCTGTTCTGCATCTCACTTCCTCTCTCCACCTAGCTACATCACTTCTTGTCTGTCTGTACAGACCTCCAGACTTCTATGGTTAGTGCTAGGATTAAAGGCGTGTGTCACCATGCCTGGCTCTGTTCCCCAGTGTGGCCTTGAAGTAGCAGAAATCTAAGTGGATTTCTGCCTCCCAAATACTAGGATTGAAGTCATGTGCTACCATTGCCTGACTTCTATG
This sequence comes from Onychomys torridus, assembly GCF_903995425.1. Taxonomy (NCBI): domain Eukaryota; kingdom Metazoa; phylum Chordata; class Mammalia; order Rodentia; family Cricetidae; genus Onychomys; species Onychomys torridus. Next base: position 76,551,520 of record NC_050455.1, read on the forward strand.
TTTACTATAGTGGCTGGCTTTTTCCTCAGATCCTCAGATAAGCCTTATAAGGTTGCACATTATATTGGGGGACACAATATATCACCACACACAAATGTACATTTTCCGTGGGTTTTATACTCTTCCTTGGGTCTCTAGAATGGAAAAGTTCTCCTGGGGTACTTCACCCTATTCAGGTAATTGATAGCTTTGTGTGGACTGATCCTTTTAAAACAGAGTAGTACTGTCTTTTTTCTTTATAAGGAAACCACCAGCTAGATAGTAAGTAGTCTTACATGTTTAAGACTCCTGGAGCCAGTTTTAGATAGTTAATCAATTAATGACCTTCCAGGCAATTGAGAGTATCACATCTCATTCTAATATGAGAGACAAGACTTGGCCCCCCTTTATCTCACCCATAATGAGAATTTTGCTGTTCCAGTCCTGTTTTTCATAAGTTGTTGATTATAAGGTAAAGATTCAGCTTCATTGTTCTCCAAATCTGATAGTATCTAACTAACTACTTAGCAATCACAGGTACTTCTTCCAAGATTTACTATAGAGAGTTTGTCTCACCTTATAATAACAAGTATGCAAAGAGGCAGTAGTGTATCCGTTTGGCTTGAAGATACAGGTTCTGAAGACTTGTGTTAATGTTCTGAGTCATGGAGTCAGTCTTCAAGGGCCAGATCCATGCCAAGCCTCTTCACTGCATAGCCGGTATCACCTTCTCTGGAGTATCTATAATTCCAATATTATAAATCAAATCCCTTTCAACTCTGCTGATATTATACTTGCACTTTTATGTAAATTTTCAGTAACTTTCTTTTGGTTAGAGCCATCAATTTCTTCCTGAGTTTCAAAACTCTGCTTCTATTATACATATGTGCTATTCTCTTTCATATGATTCAAATATATGAAATGAATATGATATTTCATGGATTTGCTTTATTTTTAATAAAGATTCAAGTACTTATATCTCACCTCAATTTTTCTTAATATATAAATGAAGTTTTTCCATCAGACAAATATAAAATCCTTCCATTGCAACTTTACCTAGAAAACACTTATTTTTAAATCCTAGAGACCTTGTTCCCATATATAATGAAATATTAATATTCTCTCTGGAATATTTCAAGCACAAGTGTTATCATACATCATCCTTCCTCATTTAGAACAGAAAAAGAAATTTTACCTTCATAATCGATGAACAAAATGGTTTTTTTAAGTTTCTCTGCCTCATAGTCACTATGTAGGATACAAAACATTCCTCCAGATGTGGCAAGAAAGAAAGTGCCAAGAACAAAGACTTCACATCAAATGTTACTGAGCTATTTGTTCTGCCCAAAATTAAAAATGGAAATCTTTACTTTCAGATGTTCTCCAAATGAATGACGCTAAAATTTTCCCCCAGAATGGGTTCCATGTATTATCTCTGTCTACATATACATCCCAGCAGATGCAGGGATTCAGGAGATGACTCAGTGGGTAAGAGTCCTTGCTCTCCAGACATGGAGACCTGTGTTTTAATCCCAAGCACTCATATGAAGCTCCTGACATGGCTGTGTGTGTATAACCTACCCATTGGGCAATACAGATAGGCAGATTCTAAGAGCTTGTTGGACAGCCAGACTAACCCAAATAGCAAATTTCTGGTTCAATGACAGATCCTGTCTTAAAACAATATGGCAAAGACCCACAGAGAAACAGACACCAGATATCCTTCTCTGATTATGTATAAATGCAATACACACACACACACACACACACACACACACACACACACAAATAGCTGGTATACATGAAATTTCTCATTTGTATAGAGAGACACTTTAACATGCTAATGACTTTTTCAGATCTACCAGAATGACTGAATAATCAATGCTTTGAAAGGAAAATATGCAAGGTCTGAGATCTTGAATTAGTCACATTACTGAAAGCACCTTATTTCCATAGTTCTGGTGATGGTTGGGATCTCCACTGGGGAAACTCACACAGTGAGCTGTGACTTTGCAATGACATAAGCAGCCTAGGCCAGTAGCTTGAGGAGTCAAGAGTTGGTGGTCCCCTCTCTTTACACAGTCACCAGAGACTAGCACCCCTTCAGTCTTTGGACACCAGTTACCTGCTACCTTCTTGGTGCTTGCAGGACATGGTGTGGACTTTAGGTGCTCCTTGAAGACTGGACACATGGGCTTACATCTCCCAACAGTGTCAGTGCCTGCCTGTGGCCAGGGTAAACAATGATAAATAATAGCGTGAGTTCGGGCAACAGGTGAGAATACTACTAACAAAAACAGCTTAGCAATTTTTGTTGTTGTGATTTTTCTGATTATTCAAGTAAGCCTTTTGAAAATATTCCCTGATGAATATATTATGATGCAGACCAGTGAACAAGAAATTATTATTCACCTACAGATACCATGCAGATTATAGAGTATCTTTTTTTAAAGATCTTATCAAAATTTTTTCATAGAATACAAGCAGACTTACAAAACAATGCGCTTCTTTCTCATTTCATATAATCAATTATTATATCATGGAGGAAAGATAAAATGAGAGAAGCTTTTATTCAAGCATCTAACATACACAAGAAGATACTGCATTGATATTTCAAAACAGACTGATATATGGTAAAGAAGCAATTTGAGAATCAGAAAAAAATGGAGAAGGACAAAATAAGATTTCAGAAACTGAATTTCACCACTGCCAGTGGAAAAATAGAAAACTTAATTATATGAAACATTAGCTTGAAGGTTGTTATATAATAGAGAATAGAAAAATGGAAATTATGATGAAAGAGGCACTAAACTTTAACAGCAATATAATGTCTACACAGTAGCAGTTCTACAAAAACTTGAGGCTTTAATAAAAATAGAAGCAATCATGACAGAAATAAATACAATGTGGTCTGAGTTCGTTGTACTAACGGTCAAGAAAGGACAGAGGAAAGCAGAGAAGAGCGTGGAAGGAGGAAACGGGAGACAAAGCATAAACATGCAGACAATCCTGATCATCTAACAACAGAGAAGCAAGGTCAGGCTTTCCTGGATGAGAACATAGCACTGACTAATCATGAGCTTTCACCACTGTCCTTCTGGGACTCTCAAACTGGGACACGACATTTAGAGTACTTCCTGAAATCATGTGTGCGACTGCCATTTCAGTCATCTGTGAAGGTCAAAGGCCACATGTGCTCAACTGGTAATAACTCAAAATATTCCACCCACTTAGTATTGCCATATGTAAAAAAGAAGTCACCCACTACATAATGTTTTTACATACATAAAGGAATTTCAGTCAGAATCTCAACAAGATTTGGGATAAAAAAACAGAAGAACCTTCATTAAAATAGTGATAACTACTATCAGGAAGAATATAAGAAAACAAAATAATGAGTAAATTGAAACTAGCCATATAAATAATAAAATGAATGATAAAAGTACTCAATTAAGATGGTATATACAGGCTTAGACAAATCAATTAGTGGGTAAAAACAAAAATTAGCAAAATAAATCCAAGCACACTAGAAATTTATTATACAACAAATTAAAGGTTTTTAAAATGATAGTAATATCATGTTATACAGGAAATGAAATTAGAACAAACAGTGTTTATTTTTTTTAAATGCCCTAATACCTGCATATAAAAGTAGTTGTAAGCCACTTGTGGCATGACATTAGCCTTTAACCCCAGGATTTGGGAGGCAGAGGCAAAAGGATCACAAGTCCTTGACCAGCCTGGGCTACACTAGGAATTCTAAGCCAAAAAAGACTACGTAGTAAGACTTCATCTCAGATCTTACTAAAAATCTATATAAAACACAGCTTGACATAGTTTTGATTTTTACAAATATCACAATAAGACATTGAACTTTTCTACTCATTATGCTCAAATCCTTAGAAAAAAGCAAAACTGTGTAATAACTATTAAGTAGCAATATTTAGCATGTTTACTACTATGGCCCATAGTAGGCTTCCATGTCCAGTGGAAGGCCCTATACAAGAGCTCATAGAGGCAGCAATAATTGTATTCAGTGGGCTATGGAGGAAGAGGAGGAAGAGGAGGAGGGGGAATGAAATTGGCAGGAAGACCTGGTATGGTGGTAATAGGGTCAAGGAGCAGTTGGAAAGAAGACTGATTAAATTTGATTTAAATACATCATACTGGTAGGAAATTACCAAATAATATATGATGAATGTCTAGTCAGGGTTTCTATTACTGTGAAGAGACGCTGTAACCACAGTAACTCTTATAAAGGCCAACATTTAATTGGAGTAGCTTACAGGTCAGAGGTTCACTCCATTATCATCATGGTAGGACATGGTGGCATGCAGGCAGACATGGTGCTAGAGAAGTAGCTGAGAGTCCTACATCTTGCAGGCAATAGGAAGTAAACTGAGACAGTGGGTGGTATCTGGACCATATATGAGACCTCAAGGCCCAGCTCCACAGTGACACCCTTCCTCCAACAAGACCATGCCTATTCCAACAAAGACACATCTCCTAATAGTGCTACTCCCTTTTGGGACCATTTTTTATTCAAACCACCATAATGAATGTAATGAAATAACAAAAATATTTAAACAATATCATTACTCAGTTCCACTCAAAATTCCAACTGTGTTTTTTAAAGTGACTGCAAAGTTGATTCCCAACTTGCCAGATATGGCTAATGGACAAGAAACAGAACAAAAATATAAAAACTTCTAATTCTAAAGTTAAACAGAAGTGTGTGCCGGGTAGTTCTGTCATCTTAACACAAACTAAATAACCTGAGAAGAAGAATCCTCAGTTAAAGAATTGTCTCCACAAGGTATAATTGCCTGTGGCCATGTTTGGGGGGCATTTTCTTAATTGCTAACTAAATCAGGAGGACTCAGCCCACTGTGAGTGGTACCATCTCTAGGGAGTTTGCCTGGGATGCATAAGAAAAATAGCTGAGAAAACCACAGAAAGAATACCAGTAAGCATCGTTACTCTGATCTCTGCTTCAGTCCTTGCCTCTAGGTTGCTAAGTGGATTTTTAACTTGTATTTTCTATGTGGTGGATTACAACTCTCATGGGAGTTGTAAGATGAAATGATTGATTTCTTCCTCAAGTAAGTTTTGGTTAGTGTTTTATCACAGTATCAGAAACCAAAGTAGTACAGAAAATTGTGCTAGAGAATGGGCGTTGCTGTAATGGACTTGACCATGTGGCTTTATGTCTTGGACTGTTTTATAGGAGGAAGTGGAAGATTCTGGAGCTTTGGAGCTTTGAGTGAAAATTAGTATTGAGTACTAATAGCTTAATAAACTGTTGTAAGAACTTAGAAAATAATGCTGAGAGCAATGGAGGCTCAGGTTATGAAGCTTCAGAGGAAAGTTTGAGAATCCCTTAAAAATTCCATCAAGGCTGTTCATGTGATATATTTGCATAGAGACTATATAGACATGAATCTGTCATGTGACCTACTGGGACAATGGATACTGATTAAGTGGAGCTAAAAACTCAGTCATGATTAATAGGAAACCAACCTCACTGAGACAAAAATCTTCTGGGAAGTATTCCTCGGGGTCAGTACATGGAAGCTGCGGTCTAGAAAGGGTCAAGGCTGCATCTCAAGATGAGAGTCTCCTACATGGTACTTGTATTGAAGGCATGAAGGAGTCATGGAGAGCTGCTGAGACTTCGCACTGTGTGACAGTCAGACACTCCCCGAAGAGAAGCCAGAGTAGGCCTTTTGTGGAGGTAAAGACTCAGTCACAGTGGCAACCTGAGGATTTAAGGGGCAGTGGAAAGAAGCTGAGGCTTGGTACCATGTGGAAGGGACAGAATCCCTAAAGAGCCCATGAGAGGCCATTGATGAAGGTACAGCCTCAGTTTCAGTGGAGACCCTAGCATGTTGGACTGTAGGATGACTGCTAAGGACAGAAGCAGATGAGGAGGGGAACCAATGTGAGTCTACCAGACCAGCTGTGTATGCTGTGGATATCAAAGCTGGAGAAACAGAGCTGCCCAAGCTCAGAAGATCATGAATTATTCAAAGATGCTGGACATTCAGTTGCAGGCTTTGATTACACTGTTGAACGTTGATTGTGTTTTGACTTGAATATAACTGTTCTCAGGTTCCTTCCTCTTGGAATAAGAAGTAACTTATTTTTCATTTCACAGGTTCCCAACATTGAAAGACTTTGAACTTATAAAGAAAATAGATTTTTAAAGTGAACTTGGACATTTAGAGTGTCAAAAATTTTAAAGACTGTTGGATTGAGTTTTATATCTTGTGATGCCAATATGAGATCTGAGAATAAGCTTGAATGGAAAGACTACGGTTAAGCAGTGATGTGTTTCTCTGCCACACTGATGAGGGATCATCTGTGCTGGCTAATCTTTGTCAAGGTAAGAGAAACTAGAGTCACCTAGTGATAGGGAATTTCAACTGAAGAACTGCCTCCATCAGAGATAGTTGGCTATGGCCATGTCTATGGGGCCGTTTCTAGGTTGCTAATTGAGGTGCGAGGACCCAGGACCCTGAAAGTGCCATCCCTAGACAAGTGGGTTGGGACTGCATAAAGAGTAGTTGAGCAAGCTGGAGGAAGGACACCAATAAGTAGTGTTCCTCCATGTTTCCTGCCTCTGCTCTGCCATGAGTTCCTGTCCTGACTGACTTCAGCCACAGTCATGACAGAGTAAGCCAAGAAAACCCTTTCTAATCCCAAGTTGGTTTTGGTCAGTGTTTTGTCATCCACAGAAAAGCAAAGTAGAACAAGAAGATATCAAATAATTTTTTTTTGTTTTTTTTGTTTTGTTTTGTTTTTGTTTTTGTTTTTTTTTTTGAGACAGGGTTTCTCTGTGTAGCTTTGCACCTTTCCTGGAACTCACTTGGTAGCCCAGGCTGGCCTCAAACTCACAGAGATCTGCCTGGCTCTGCCTCCAGAGTCAAATAAATTATGTAACATTCCAGAATTCTAGGAAAATACCACAAGCTAAGGAAATATCTAGTATATGATAAAGAAGCACTTCATCTCTGTTTATTAATGAGTGAATACACAGTGTTAGAATAATTGTCACTAGGAAAGGATGAAGTTAGACTACAAGCTTTAAAAAAATCAATCCACATACTTTGATGACTAAAGCTATAAAAACTGTATGAGAAAATATAGATAATAAATATGGATAATACATTTATCATTTTATAGGCAGGGCAGTGGTAACACCCGCCTTTAATCCCAGCATTCAGGAGGCAGAGCCAGGTGGATCTCTTTGAGTTCACAGCCAGCCTGGTCTACAGAGGGAGATCCAGGACAGGCACCAAAACTACACAGAGAAACCCTTTCTCAAAAACAAAAAACACTAAAACAAAACAAATACATTTATCATTTTACAAGAACCTTTGATCAATGTAAGAGAATTGCAAAGGCTTTTATTGTAGAATAAGAAAACTGATAACATAATTTACACACTTTAGTATTGCTGTGGATATCGCTCTGTGTAAATAAAGTTCTGATTGGCCAGTGGCCAGGCAAGAAGTATAGGCGGTACAAGAGAGAAGAGAATTCTGGGAAGTAGAAGGCTGGGGAGACACCGCCAGCCGCCGCCATGAGAAGCAACATGTAAAGACACTGGTAAGCCACAAGCCATGTGGCAAAGTATAGATAAGCAGAAATGGGTTAATTTAAGATAGAAAAAGTAGATAACAAGAAGCCTGCCACAGCCATACAGTTTGTAAACAATGTAAGTTTCTGTGTGCTTTCTTGGTTGGGTCTGAGCGACTGTGGGACTGGCGGATGAGAGAGATTTGTCCTGACTGGGCCAGGCAGGAAAATCTAACTACATAGTATAGCTAATGTATCATAAGCAAAGTTAAATAACAAGCAAAAGAAGAGAAGAAAATATCACTAATACCCAAAGAAATAATATTCAAAATATTTAAGAAAATACAACAGATTATTATAGGAAAAAAGCAAAAAAAATTTAAAAAACATCATTATAGGGCAAAAGCAAGAAAATAAAAAGCTAAAATATTTACAAGTGAGTGAAGAAAAGAAGGTAAAAATGATTACTAAAAGTGTAAGAGGCTATGAAACTTCACTAGTGACAGAGAAAATCCGGGGAAAACAAATGGATGCAAGAGATAAGGAGACAGGTCAGTTGTTTAACCACTTAGCATGCAGGCATTAAGACTGAGTTCATATGTTCAGCACTGAAATAAAAAGCCAGGCACGGTGGCACACACCTGTAACCTCACCTAGTTGTGTGAAAAGGAGTGGGTGTGAAGAAACAGCAGATTCCTGGGGCTTGCTTGCCAACTAGTTTTATAGAACAGTTAACTCAAGGTTCAGTAAGAGACTCTGTCTCAAAAACAAACAACAAATGAGGTGGCATGAAAAAGAGGAACCTACCCACCTGTCAAGCTCATGTACACACTCATATAAACACACAAACATATATACTTACATATACCACACACCAAAAAATTGTTTTCAAAAGTGGATACAAATATGTGAGCAACAATGTAGCACAAATCTTAGAAGGTCTTATTAATAAAATCAAACCCGGAGCCAGGCATTAGGGTAAATGTTGGAAGATCAGAGAAGCAGAACAAGCCACAGCCACCTCACCTTGCCAATTCCTCAGCTGATCCTGTTTCCTCAGACTGGAAGCCTCTGAGTCCTTATCCAGATTGAAACTCAGCTGAATTGTGCTGTTCAAAAGTCAAAAGCTTAACCAGCTCTAGTTTCTGGTTTTCATGACTTATATACCTTTCTACTTTCTGCCATCACTTCCTGGGATTAAAGATGTGTGTTGCCATGCCTGGCTGTTTCCAGTGTGACTTTGAACTCACAGAGATCCAGATGGATCTCTGCCTTCCAAGTGATAGGACTAAAGGCATGTGTGCCACCATTTTCTGCCTCTATATTTAGTGGCAGTTCTGTCCTCTGACCCCAGATAAGTTTATTAGCGTGCACAATATTTTGGGGAACACAATATCACCTTACAACAATTATTAGAATAAACCAGTTAGTGACCCTACCCACAACAATGAAATATTCAAAAATTAAATTTTTTTCTGTATGACAGCTACATATTCTGAATTACAGAGTTGGCCTTTGTAAGTCAAGTGAAAGAGCAAATTTTAGCACAAAATAAATAGCACAGTGAAAGTGTATGGTTAAATAAGGCAACCAATATGCATCAGAATATATACAAATATTCATTTGTGAAAATATTCAACTTATGAGCATTTAAACCAATAATTGATATAGACCTTAGACATGAAATAAAATGATTACAAGTAAACCATGAAGAGCATCAAATTACAAGGACTATGACTGGAAATAAACCACATGAGCTATCCTGTTCACATGGGTTCATTTAAATATTTAAATGATATTCTAAAATGAACCACTAATTCCTGACCTACTTTCCAAAGAGCTTTGTTCAGAAGATAAAATTGGATGCACTACTTCTCTGCAATATTGTCTCAAGTGCCATAAAATTCAGAGTACTTTAATAATCTGTTAGTGTGAATAACGCCACATTTATAAAATCTCTTAAAAATCCCCTCCCCACAAAAGAAACACATCTATTAAGCTGTACAAGTGAGAAGAGCATAATTAAATCAGCTGATCTTTGTCACTACTCTGATTGTACAAACTCTGTTCGCATGAAGGCATTGAGAGAATGAATAACCCAACGTCATTAAAGCCCTGGAGTGTCACCCTCATACTATTTTCAGCCAGTAAAAGGAGGGTATATCATTGAGCACTGCAGACAGCCCTGTGCTATTACTAGTTAATGCTCAACCCCTTCTTACTGCTTTCTACGTTCTTTCATTTGATATTGCATTTCAAATCTAAATTTACCATTTGGAAACAGGTCACTCTTTAATTCTGCTTTCCACTACATCAGCACATGAAAGTTTTGTGAAAACTGTGTCAAATTATTGTGTACATACACACACATGCACAGAGAGAGAGAGAGAGAGAGAGAGAGAGAGAGAGAGAGAGAGAAGAAGAAGAAGAAGAAGAAGAAGAAGAAGAAGAAGAAGAAGAAGAAGAAGAAGAAGAAGAAGAAGAAAAGAGAAGAGAAGAGAAGAGAAGAGAAGAGAAGAGAAGAGAAGAGAAGAGAAGAGGAGAGAAGAGGAGGAGAGGAAGGAGGAGAGGAGAGGAGAGGAGATTAGAGGAGATTAGAGGAGAGGAGAGGAGAGGAGAGGAGAGGAGAGGAGAGGAGAGGAGAGGAGAGGAGAGGAGAGGAGAGGAGAGAAGCAGACTCGGGATATTCAACCTCTGTCCTTACTGCGGTTAGAAACCAATATGCTTTAGTAATGCCCTCTTGCAAATTAGTTTCATTGAAAACATAAGTGTAGGAAATCAATACTGTAGTGGGTTGCATAACTCAGTGGCATAATGCCTCTTGTCACATGGGCATATTCATTTAGACAACAACCAGTCATCCAAGTTGAAATTCCTATTACAGTTCAGACTATTACTCATTTTGGCTTTCTCACTTTAATGTAGCAGATAGACTAATTAAAGAAGCAGTTGAAAACAGTAGGACAATTGTATTATAATACCACAGATGTCAAAAGAATAAAGGTGTGCAATTTTACTCATTTTAAAGCCATTATTAAAAGCAAAAAAGCCATTTCTGCTTGCAAGGCAATTATTTTTGAGAGGTCATGACCTCAGGTGGAAGCTGCTCAGAGGCCTTTGATAACCACAAAAACAATGTCCTAAGTTCTAGCTTATTCACTGGTTACTTTACATATCGTGTTTAAATTATTAAAGAAGGGATGTAACAAACCGAGGAAGTACTCTTTGAATTTATTTAATGGCATTCCTAATCTTTAAAATTAAAATATCAGGTCAGTAAAACATTTTTCTTAAATAGTAATTTTATCTTTTGTGCTCACCTTCACAGAGAGATTTCCCTATTCTTTTGTATCTTAAAGCATTGATTTAAGAAGTAGGGTAGACATGGACTGGGTTGGGAGCATGGCTCCCCAGTTCTGTAGCATAGCAAGAGGTCGGTTGGGCACTTGTCTAGCTGCACAAGGCACTGACTTTAACCCCCAGTGCAGAAAATAAAAAGTAAGATAGTTGAAGAGAGACAGGGAGAGGAAGAGGAGGGGAGGAAACAAGAGAGAGGAAAAGAGGCGAGGGAAGGGTGAGGAAAGTGAGAGCCAACTACTTCCAACATTTGCAATACAACTCTAGAAGAGAAACACAACAGTAAGTACTTCAAGGGCTGCCATCTCTAGAGCATTTATAACATGGCTAAAGTTCCTTGTGTGGAGTGACGCTCATTCTAGCCTTCCCCCCCACTACATAACAGCTTGAGCTGGAAGTAAGCCACACATTTGGTGAAACTCTTTAGGGAAGACTAAAAACTAACATGGCTTTAATAAGGGCAAACACATGAGATACTACTCAATGTAAAGATTGCCAGGCCAGACTCTGCACAAGCCTGCTGGTGCCACAGCTCTTCTCAATGGGTGGGCTCTCACTGTTCATGTCTATATACTATTACAAAGTAATCAGGGGGCTTGACTTAATGAAAGAGAGAGGACAAAATTCGAGTCCTTGAGCCTCAGTCGTTTTGCAAATCCTCTTTTAGGTCTTACTGTGATTCCTAACATCATTAATATAGTTTTCCTAAAACACTAATACATATTTTATATCATAAGACAAAGATTTTCATCATTTTGCACAGAAATATAATTATGCTTAAATTAAAAGGAATGACATTGTAGCACAAGTTCTGTTCCTGAACATCATGAACATCCTTAACCAGATGGATGTGCATTTTGTCTAAGTATCATTGATATTAGCAAAGAAAGAAAACCTACTTGATTAGGTAGGATGAATGTCTGCGGGATCAAATAAAGAAAACAATTCCCGAGTTTTTTCTTGCAATATTCAGTCCTACAAGAGTTAGTCTTACTATATATAACTCCATGTCTTTACTAACATGACCTCAAATGTAATTCAAAAATGAGCTTATGAATGTTGGGGAGAGGACTCAGTTGGTAAAGTGCATGTTGATCACCAAGTTTGATACCAGGCACCCAGTAGCAAGTCAGGAGTGCTGGTACATTCTTACAATGTACACTGGAGAAGCAAACATAGAAGGCTGCAGGTAATCCAGCCTAGCTTGATGAGTAAGCCTTAGTTCTCAGAGAGAGAACCTGTCTCAAAACAAAGTGAGCAGCTCCTGAGAAATACAGCAAAGATTGAGTGGCCTCAACATACGTGCCAATACTTACACATGAAACAGACACACACACATAGGAGGGAGGGAGAGAGAGAGAGAGAGAGAGAGAGAGAGAGAGAGAGAGAGAGATTAGAATTACAAATTAAGGTTTATTTTTATTTAGGGCATCAGATCCCTAGAGACTGGCTTATAGGAAGTTGTGAGCTGCCTGATGTGGGTACTGAGAAATGAACTCAGGTCCTCTGTCAGAGCTGTTCATGAATTTAACCACCAAACCATCTCTCCATCCCCTAAAATTAAATTTAGTGAGAAAAAAAACACATGTTTATGATAAGTACAATGATTAGACATAAATGTCTGGGAAAATAAAGTCAAAGGTTAGGAACACAAATGAAAATATTTAAAGCCCAGCACAAAATAAGAAAATATATGAATAGTTAAAAACAAAAACAATAAGACCTTCAAAGGACCAGTGAATCATCTGAGTGGGTAAATGCCCTTGCCATCAAGTCTGAAGACCTGGGTTCGATCCCAGAATCCACATGGCAAGAGGAGAGAACCAACTTCTGAACATTGTCCTGTGACCTCCACATATGCACACACAAATGAGTTAATGCAAGAAATGTAAATATCTTTAAAACGATCATTGCCAAAATGTTTTAAATGTTTAAAGAAACAGAGCATGAAGATAATTTACATACCTATAAATTAAAACAAAAAGTGAAACAAAGGAAGCTTAAATTAGGAAGTAACAATTATAGACAACATTAAAAATAAATAATAAACACTAAAAGTCATGGAAAAATAATATCAAATTATGCAGAATAGTTGACAAATACCTGGGGGCAAATTTAGTTATATTAAATGGGGGAGAATATCTAGTAATATCAGTGAAAAAAATCAAAAGTGTTTTCTTTCATTACAAACTAACCAAATAACTGTTAAATGAAGCAAAATATCAAGAACACAGCAAAGGAAAGTAAAAAGGGTACATCTGAAAACGGTGGGAGCCGGACACGGGTTCGCAGACACACTGTGGTCAGACGGCCTCCTTTGTGCACACGGACCCCTGGCAGGGAGCACCAGCAGGAGAGCAGACAAAGCCTTGGTTTCCTTTTTCTACTGCTGGCACACACTCTACCTGCCACTCCTGTGGGTTAGGAGTGCACATCCCACAAGAGTACCTGGGGCAAATGGCAAGTACACACACCAGTCACCCCTTGTACTTAGGCAGAGAAATAAAGTTTTAAAATATTACTGGAATGTTGTACATAGAATAGGCCGCATGAGTCCAACGATGGCTATATGTGAGCTAAAGATACCGAGAACCCGGGAGCTGTTCATTCCAGGAAGTCAGAAGCCACGTCAATCTGGCTCTGAAGGTCTGAAGGATTCCCAGAGAACCACTGATCTTTCAGTCCGCTCCGGAGGGCCAATTTGGAGTCTGATGCAGAAGGGCCGCAGCAGTAGCAACAGCGGCAGCAGCAGAGTGCAGGCACCAGCAGCAGGGGTCGCTGTAGACAAGCAGACAACTCTATTTGAATCATGCACCCTTTGGCCACAATCAGCAAGGGGATAGCTACCCACTCAAGGCTCAAACAGAGGGTCTTCTCCACTCAGTAGTCCTTCCTGTAAATGCGCACCCAAGCTCCCAAAAGTGTTTCTTTCGGTTCATTCCAGATCCAATCAAATTTGCAATCAAGATTAACAGTCAGAGTACACAGGACTCTAAACAAAATTATTCATGGGAAGAATATGTCTAAGTGAGGGTTTCTATTGCTGTGAAGAGACACCATGACCATGGCAACTCCCTCCCCACCTCCCCAAGTTTTGTTTTAATTCTTTTTTCATTTTACATACCAACCACAGTTCCCTCTTCCTCCCCTCCCCTCCTCCTGTTACTCTCTCTCCCCTACCCCCCATCCTCCATTCCCTCAGAAGGGGTAAGGACTCCCTTGAGGAGTCAACAAATCCTGGCATATCAAGTTAAGGCAGGACTAAGCCCCTCCCCACAGCATCAAGGCTGAGCACAGTGTTCCACCATAGGGAATCCATAGTGGGCTCCAAAAAGCCAGTTCATTTACCAGGGAATAAATCCTGGTCCCACTGCCAGGGGTCCCACAAACAAACCAAGCCACATAGTCACACACATTCAGAGGACCTAGTTTGGTCCTTTGCATGCTCCCCAGACATCAGTCCAGAGTCCATGAGCCCCCACTTGCTCTGGTCAACTGTCTCTGTGGGTTTCCCCATCCCCATCTTCACACACACACACACACACACACACACACACACACACACACACTGCTCATACAATCCCTCTTCCATCTCTTTGACTGGATTCCAGGTGCTCAGCCCAGTGCCTAGCTGTAGATCTCTGTGTCTGCTTCCATCAGTCACTGGATGAAGGCTCTATGATGACAATTAGGGTGGTCACCAATATGGTTACAGGGGAAGGCCAGTTCAGGCACCCTCTCCATTATTGCTAGCAGTCTTAGCTGGAATCATCTTTGTGGATTCCTGGAGATTTCCCTAGCATCGGGTTTCTCCCTAACCCCATATTGGCTCCCTCTATCAAGAGATTGCTTTCATTGCTCTCCATCTCCATTCCTCCTTCTACTGGACCATCCTGTTCCCTCATGTTCTCATCCCTCACTCCCCATCCCAGTTTACCCAGGAGATCTTATCTATTTCCTCCTCCCAGGGTGATTCATGTGTTTTCCCTCTTAGGGTCCTCCTTGTTACCTAGTTTCTCTGGGGTTGTGGACTGCAGCCTGGTTATCCTTTCTTTACATCTAATATCCACTTATGAATGAGTACATACCAGGCCATGGTAACTCTTATAAAGGAAAATAATAATTGGGTGGCTTACGTTTCAGAGGTTTAATCCATTCTTGTCATGGTGGATAATGGCAACATGCAAGCAGGCATGGTGCTGGAGAACCAGCTGAGTCCTCCACATTGCAGGCAACAGGAAGTGGTCAGAGACACTGAGTGGTATCTTGTAGCTGAAGTTTTTCTGTGTCCCATATCCTGGCCAATGGTCAGGACAAATCTCTCTCACCTGCCAGTCCTGCACCCGCTTGGACCCAAGTAAACACACAGAGGCTTATGTTAATTAAAACTGCTCAGCCATTAGCTCAGACTAACTATTGACAAGCTCTTACACTTAAATTAACCCATAATTCTTATTTATGTTTTAGCCACGTGGCTTGGTACATTTTATCAGTTCTGCCTTCACATCTTGCTTCCTCTGTGTCTGGATGGCAACTCCTGACTCCGCCTTCCTGTTCCCAGAATTCTCCTCTCTGTTCATCCTGTCTATACTTCCTGCCTGGCATTTTATTTATCAACCAAATCAGAGCAACACATTCACAGCATACAGACGACATTCCCATCAGTCTCTTGAGCATAGAGAATTCAAAACCCATCTCCACAGTGACAGACTTCCTCCAATTAAACCACACCTTCTCCAACAAGGCCACACCTCCTAATAGTGCCACTTCCTTTGGGGTCATTTTCTTTCAAACCACCACATTCTACTCCCTGGCCCCTAAAGGCTTGTAGCCATATCATAATGCAAAAATGCATTCAGTTCAACTTCAAAAGTCCCCATAGTCTATAACAGTCTCGAACTTATTTAAAAGTCTGAAGTTCAAAGTCTCTTCTGAGATTCACGCAATCTCTTAACTATAATCTCCTGTAAAATCAAAATCAAAAAGCAGATCACATACTTCCAACATATAATGGCACAGGATATACATTACCATTTCAAAACTTAGGGAAGGGAGCATAGTGAGGAAATATTGGACCAAAGTAAAACCAAAAACGACCTGTGCAAACTCCAAGCTCTGCATCTTCCTGTCTGATATCAAAGTGCTCTCCAGATCTCTAACTCCATTCAGCGTTGTAGATTGTAGCACATTTCTTTTTCTTGGGCTGTTTCTACTTCCTGTTAGCAGTTTTTCTTGCCAGATATCCCATGGATCTGGCATCTCCAACATCTTGGGGTTTCCAAGACAATCTAGGCTTTAACTTCACAGCTTTTCACAATGGCTTCTCTTGGCTTCTATGAAAGGATGCCACTGGCACATGCTTGGCCTCAGTGGCTTTCCTTAGTCACAGACTAAGGTTCCACAACCCTTTTCTTCTGTCCTTGACTCTAAGGCCAGAACCATGTGGCCAAAGTTTCTAAGTTCTGCTGCTTGCTGGGGTTGGAATGTGGCCCCTTTGTTCAATTACATCTTCACCAGCTTTCTATTTTCCATGGTTTCTTTCACTGCCTAGGCTTGGTTGTCCTGGAACTGGGTCTGTAGACCAGGCTGGCCTCAAACTCAGAGATGTGAATTTTGATATCTGATCTCAAAACCCAGTCTCTGCCTTCCAAGTGCTGGGATTAAAGACATACACCACCATACCTAGCTCTAAGGTTTTCTTTAATTACCTTTCAAAAATTGAAAATTTATGTGAGTGTAATCTTGCCTTGAGGTCACCGCTCCCTTTATTCCATTTCTTAATCTGTTTATCTCCTTGAACACAGGATTTAGCTCCATTCCTTTCTTGGTACTATTTTTCTCAAATTTTACATTTTCTATTTTTCCTTTTTTATCTTTCTCTGTTTCATTAAAAATCATCATTATAGTTACCACCACTAATAACCACACATCAGAGTCTCTACTAGGCTATTTTGAGATTTCCTCTGCCAATGGAATTAATCCAAAATTCTTCACTTTAGCCTCAAGCAGACTCTTTAGACAAGGACAAAAAGCAGCCACTTTCTTCACCAAAATATCACAAGAAAGATCTCTAGGCCACATAATAACACTCTTCTCCTTTGAAACCTCTTAAAGCACCCACAGTTCAAATCACACTCCTCCCCACTGCCTTCCATGCTTCTACTAGTATGTCCTATTAAGCAGTGTATAACATATTCCACTACTTTCCTAACCCAAAGTACCAAAGCCCAAATTCTTCCAAACAAAAACATGGTCAGGCCTATCACAGCAATACCCTAGTCCCTGGAACCAATTTCTCTCTTAATTATGGTTTTTATTGTTGTAAAAAGACACTATGACCTCAGTAACTCACATAAATGAAAAAAAAGTTTAATTGGGTGGCTTACAATTTCAGAAGTTTAGTCCATCATCATCATGGTATAACATGGTGGCATGCATCCAGACATGGTGCTGGAGCTGAGAGTCATACATCTTGATAGTCAGAAAACAGTAAGTGAAATTTCTCACTGGGCGTATGAGAACTCAAAGCCTCCCTCCTCAGTAACACACTTCCCCCAACAAGGCCACATGTCCTAATAGTGCCACTCCCTTTGGAGGACATTTTCTTCTGAATCACAACAGCACTATCCAGCTGTGATGCCCACAAATCACACACACACACACACACACACACACACACACACACAAAAGACCAGCATGTCACAATAATACAAAGAGTGCAGTGGTGGTACACATATCCTGGCAGTAACCAACAGCTCTCTGCTTAGACTTAAAACCCGCTCAATAAGAGAGAAATCATACCTAGTGCTGAAAACCTTGCTAACGACCTGGGAAAGTCAAGTCATGGATCTTGGAAGAGAAACTGCAACCACCACTTTACTAAACTAGTAAAATCCCTAAATATACTCTAAATATTCATCCTTTTTATTCACAGATGAGTGCAGTCCTCATTCCCCACTGATTATGTGTTATTATGTGGCCTAGAGATCTTTCTTGTGATATTTTGGTGAAGAAAGTGGCTGCTTTTTGTCCTTGTCCAAAGAGTCTGCCTGAGGCTAAAGTAAAGAATTTTGGATTAATTCCATTGGCAGAGGAAATCTCAAAACAGCCTAGTAGAGACTCTCTTGTGTGGTTATTAGTGGTAACTCTAATGACGATTTTTAATGAAACAGAGAAAGATAAAAAGGGAAAAATACAAAATGTAAAAAGGAAACTTCTCTTTTCAACAGATAGAGGCCATTTTTAAAAAATCACAAATGCAGAGTGGTGGAACCCTTTCCTATCGGCTAGGTCCCCCAAACAATTCCCCACCTAAATCTCAGGGAACACTGTGGAAGAGGGGTCAAGAAGATTAATAAGAGCCAGAGGATCAGAGAATTTGCTGTGATAATGTGTCTCCTAGAAATGTCAGAAGCAATATCCATAAATTCTCACCAACATGACTGCCTAAACATGAGCTGGACAAACATAACAATAAACCCTACACAAGGAACTGCAAACAACCAAGGAGTGCTAAGAATGGGGGAAGTCTTCTTCAGGAAAGAGCACACCAATTGGTTAGCCAATGCCAAAAAAAAAAAAAAAAAACAGCCACCAGACATGCATACAAGTAACATTATGAAGAGCAAGCAGGTTATATTTAGGAATATATATTACATATGTATGATATAAATATTTGTATTAAAATAATTAATAAAAAAGATGTGAATTTGGAAGAGAGCAAGGAAAGGTATATGGAAAGGTTTGAAGGGAGGAAAGAGATGGGGAAACAATGTAATTAAAATCACAAAAAATAAAAAATAGTTTTTATAAGCTCTGCTGAAGTCTAGAGAGTTCTGTAGTGATTGTTCAAACCATCAAGAACTCACATAACTTTTATTTTATAGGAAAGAGAAAAAATATTATTGAAGTAACAATAATAAAATACTTTGTTCCCAATAATATCAAAAGGTGGCCTGATGAGGAAAATTACTTTATAAAATTAAAACTCTACTCCATAGCACCCAAACTCAGAGCAGTTTTAAGGTTTTGATATAAACCCATGCATCCCAGTTAAGTAAAACTATTCTATTAAAAAGAATGAAAGCATGCTGGGAATAGGTGAAATGGAATTAAATAGTTGAAAGTGTATTGCACAGATGGCAGGAAAGACAGCGTGTCCCATGTCAGCCTTTTCCACATTGAATACTCCCGCTGAAATATATACATATTCAAAATTAAGACATAATATGTGACATATTACCTAATTATGTACAGGCATTTGAATTTAAGATTTAATAATCTCCTTCATTCATCACACATTAGCATAGCTCTGGATGAAAAATAACATAATTTCTCAATGACTATATATTGTTTGTAAACATCCTATAAAAGAATCTTAACAGAGAGTGAAAGTAATTCCCTTTGTCCCCCTTAAGAGAACACATGGGAAAGGAAAAGTAGGAATACACTTTTAACTGCAGGACCTTCATTACACTCTAAAGGGCATTTTCTAGTATTTAGTACGATGAATCTCAGCTTTCTATTGCATACTTCTTTTTTTCCAGCTTTTCCCAGTAGTAAGTTCGTCTTATACCAGAAATTCTTATATTCTTTATTTTTTTAATTTAACCTTTTCTAACATGAATTCACAGGAAAAATCAGTCCAGTGAAGTGAAATGCAAACACAAATTCCAAATCATAATTCCAAAATCTAAAGTATTGTCAAAAGCTGGGATTTTAGCTCATTAATAGAGCACTCTTGAGGCATGCCCAAGGGCCCAGGTTCAATCTTCAGTACTGTCAAAAGGAGAATGGCCCTGACAATTACTAGACAACAAGGCCTAGATCATCTAACCCCGTGGTTTTGAGCTTCCACTTCCACATGGGAAGGATTCCAGTGAAGGTCTCACAGAATAACTGTGAAAAGCTTAGTGTACAGGAATCCATATGATTCTGTATCTTGAGTATTATATTATTAAATGAATTAGAGGAAATCACTATTGATGTTTCAATGGATCATTGAATACAACATGATGACATAATTTTCTAATTGATTTTTATCATCCAATAGCAAATACATAATAGCAATCATGGACAGCTTTTACAACCATGAAGTACATGAAGAGTGTAAGGTCATGAATCTGTGGGTGATGGGCAGCCAAAGGGCTGAGCAGGCAGATGAAGGCACTGAGGAAGAAAGGTGGGATGCTCAGTCCTATTATTTTCAACAAGTTTCTTCCTTCATTTGTCCTTCATATTTTATCCTCTTACTTAAAAACAAAGTTGTTGGGGTGAGGTCAGAGCTATCATACACGCTCATAATTCTCTGACTTCGGGATTTTCAAAGCCTCATCCATGAGCCTTTCAAAAAAATGCCCTTGATTTTCCATTAAAATTCAATTTCTTGATTTATGTATTTCGAGATGGGACTTCACAGACCATTTTAAGAAATCAAAAGCTCTATTTTTTGAGACATGGTTCTTTGAAACGTTGATCCATTGAGTGCCCTCTGGTTTTCAAATTTGGTTGCTGTTCCCTTTAAAAAAATATATAAATTCCCTAAGATTAAAAAAGCACTACTGCCTGGGTCCCCTTTGAAGACAAATCTTTTCAATATTATACTCTTAAAGTGGCAAATTTATCTTTTCGCTGATCTAAAGAATTCAAAGGAAGTTAACATATGCTTTTTCAAGATCATAAATGTTTCTTTTTTCGCACAAGGATCAGAAGACAATCTTGATTGCCAAAAATACTTTTAGAATTCTACTATATGTATAGATCACGGGGAAAAGAAAAGGTCAGACTGAGATTCCTGACAGGATAAGATAGATGAAAGAACACAGTGAAGATCCATTGGCTCTGTGGTCGCCACAGAAATGGTAAGCACTCACATTAAATGTCATTGGACACTTGGGTCACTATTTATTTAGACACTTGTGCTTCCTTTGTAAGATTCATAAAGGGAAGCCAATACCTCAAAAGATTCCTTGGTCTGAAGAAAGTAGCTAAAAAGAGGCTCATGTTTTCAGGAAAAGTAACCAATTCTATGAAGAGAAAGCTAAACCATCAGAGGTTTTTGTACCAAGTAAATTTCTACACTCCAAAAGTCATAATCTTTACTAACAGGAGTTATTATTATTTAAAAGAAAATGAGCTCCGCTATGTATGAGTTTGTCTGGTCCTTATTCAAAAAGAAAACTCTGAAGCCTGCGGAAAGGCACCCGGGGAAAGTCTGAATACGGATAGTTGATGAGACATTGTTTGGATATGAAGAAGTGGTTGCTTATTTTCAGCTATGAAATACTGGAGCAGTATTGTTTTTTAAACAGAATTTGCCTTTGTAATATACATGAAAATCTTTAAACAAATGCTGCTATGTCTAAGATTTACCTCAACATAATCCCTAGGTCAGGGAAAACAGGATGAAAATGTTTGGGAATTCAGCTAAATCAGAACTGGTCATACATGGATAATCACTGATTTGAAGTAAAGGTTCTTGGTGATATGATCTCAAATATAAATGATTAGAAGTTTCATTGATAAAATTTTAGAGTACTCAATCTGTACTGTTTGCTTTCCATGGTTCAAACAATCTGTATTTAATCATGGTATGAGCATATTAAATAGAAATTTCCAGAAATAAGGAAGTCACACATTCAAACTGTGCACCATTCTGAAGAGAATAATGAACTCTCATGCTTCTATCCTTCCTGGTATAGGAATAACTCTTTTGTTTAATGTAGCCACATTGCATATACTACCTACTTATTAGTCTCTTTGAAGTTGTCAGACTGGCTTTCATGGCATTCTACTGTCTATATTTCAAGTAATCCTTACTTAATAATTGCCACAAAGTGCAAGAGTAGTGTTGCGGAAGGGATACCAGGACATGATTACACAGAAGGAGAGGGGAACTCTGGTATTATGTGGCATCACTGCAGGGTCTCAACATGAACTGTACTACCACCTGAAGTTTGGGGACTGCACTACAAGCCTTGGATACCTTGTGAAGGATAAAACTAAATAAAACTACCTTTGATCCAAGTGTACTACTCCTGGGTGCATACCAGATGGAATGAACCAAGTCAGCATACAGTAGAGATACAGCAGACTTAAGTTTATTATGAAGATGAAGATAACCAGAATATATCATATGCATGCATGAAAATGCCACACTGAAACATATTATTTGTAATTAATAAACATTAACAAAAATTAGCCTAACATTTTCTTATCTACTACAAATATATCTGCAAGCATATAGTTTATTATATACCTTATTATATTGCATATACTATTATATATTAGCCATATACTATATCACCAATAATTTGATGCTTATACCAGATATATGAAGATAGATGTACTCTAAGATATCCAAAACATATATTCATGCCTTGGTATAATATGTGCATGGATATTGACACCCTCAAACACAATTCTATACAAAACTACTCATCACTACTCCTCACTTAAAATTCACACTTTCATCATCCATTAAGGTGATACTTTTAAAAATTAAATTTGTTCTTTGACAATTTCATACATGTTTACTCTCATTCCCCACATTCTTTTATCTCTCATACTCCAGTCAATCCTTCCTCCCCTTCACAAGCCTCTCTTTTATACTCATGATTTTTGTTTGCTGATTGTTTGTTTCATTTTTTGGCCCAGTAAGTATTAGCAGCGCTGTCTGTGTGACCATGGGTTTGAAAACTGTCCACTGCAGTCAGGTGAGCTCACCAGTAGATACACAATGAAGATAATGAATTCATTGTTTCCATTCTCCCTGGATTTATCATTATCTGATAGTTCAGTGGGAAAAGACAGGATTGCCTGAGCCCCTCCCCAAGATATGCTTGGCTGTTGACTGCCTAGTGTTGTACAGACCCAGTGCAGGCAACCACAGCTGCTATAACATGATTGCAATGGTTGTGCCTTCCCAGAAAAGGCATTTCATAGCCTTTTCCGTATCTCCCAGTTCTTACATTCTTTCTGCCTCCCTCTCTGATGATGTCTCCTGAGTCTCAAGTGATGCCCTTTAAAGTGACAGTGGGAGTTTCAGCGACAGCACTGGAGAGATGGCACAGTGGTTAAGAATGTTTGCTTGTCTTGCAGAGGACCAGAGTTTGTTTCTCAGCACCCATATTGAGTGATTCACAACCACCTACACTCCACCTCTAGGAGATCCATTGCACTTTTCTGGCCTCTGCAAGCAGCCACACATAAGTGCACATACAAAAATAAAGTGTTGATAATAAAATAAGTCTTTAAAAAATAAGGAACGACATGCCTACCTAGGGTGGAAAACCCTAGGCAAGAAGAGAAAACACAAGCCTGTCAAAGCTCATTAACGTTGAGCATAAGAAGACCCACATGCCTGCCTAGGGCTCTCCAGCCTAGGTGGGGAGGAGAAAACACAGGGACACCCAGGACTTTGTGGTACTGGGTGATCAGGCACTATTATGATGAGTAAATATGATGAGTTATGGAAGAGAGAGACAGAGAGAGAGACAGACAGACAGAGAGAGGGGAGGGGGAGAATGCCTCATGCCCTATAAAGAGAGGCAGATCTGAAGAGATGATGGTGATGAGGAGCAGGTTGGGGGGGGAGGGCGGTTGCCACCAGGGCCATGGTGATGCCCAGGCCTGCGCTGCTTCAAGGACCATATCTGGGTCTGTGGCCCTGCCATAGCCACAGTCTGTGCTGATGTCCATGGCTTCTGTTACCACTGAAGGCCAAGAGGAAGGGGATGCACAGAGTTGACCCTGACTCTCACTGGCTGCAACACTAGGAAGAACTGGCCCTCCCCTCACCAGCTGCAACACTCAGAGAGCAGGCTCTGCACCTCGCCTGGGCAGCACCGTAAAGCTGACACCACTGACAGGGATGTGGCTGAGTTGACTCCGGAGAATGTGAGCGTGAGTTACCTGGTCCCACCCCTCATCTGCCATAAGGTAGTATGTGCCAGGGAAAGAAGACCCCACTCTACCCCACCCCACCCCACCCCACCCCATCCTATCACGCGCGCGTGCGTGCACACACACACACACACACACACACACACACACACACACACACACACACACGTACCCCTTGAAGCCTGTAGCAGGTGGGAGAGCTGGCCCTGAGGTCACAAGAACCAGAGAGCAGGCCCTACCTCTCACCAGCTGCAGTACTAGGAGGGAGAGTGGCCCCTGCACCTCACCTGGGCAGCACAGTAGAGCTGGCCCTCATGGCTTAGGTATCAATGAGACAGCCCCAAGAGCATGAAAGCAGAACTGGCCCCTCTCATGCCCCTTGATGCTTACTGCATAGGGTAAGCTAGCTAGCCGGGGCAGTGCTGGAGTGCTCACCCTGGTGGTGAGGATGAGGGAGAGCTGGTGGGCTAACCGACCCAGCAACGACCCAGGCCCAGAACCAGGGTTATGAATTGGCCCATCCCCAACATCCAACCCATCTATGGTCTACTGGAGCATGTGAAGGGGCCGGTCCTACAGACCCAAAGCTGCAGGATCTCCATGACACAAGACAACAGGATATCCAAGAAGAGTCCCCGTGATGGCCCAGAATCTATAGTGTAGCAGAAACTACAGGCCTCAAATCAGAACAATGACTCATTGCAATGAACACTTACAAGTGAAGATGTATGGACTAAGGGGTATACTGTGTGACTCACTGTGTCATATTATAGTTTCCACAGCAAGATTTTTCTTTCTTTTTCTTTTTCTTTTCTCTTAGATTTTATTTTGTTTTATCTTGTGGGAGAGATTGCAAGGGCAGAGGGTGGATTAGAAGGGACAGGGAAATGAGTGGGATTAAGATGCATGATGTGAAATTCACAAAGAATCAATTAAAAAAATAAATTAGAAAAAAAAATGGTGTATCACCAAGAACCTATACCCGCTCTTATTTTACCTTACAACTCAACTTTGAGGTTCCTTTGATACTTGACTCTGCTTTGTTTTTCCATGAACACCAAAGAAAATTCACAGCAAGGGGCCCTGGGAGCTGCCCCTTTGCTTCTGTATCATTACTGTTGATCATTGGGAACTTCAGTGTACACGGAGCACGTCAGACAGAGGGTGGAGAGAAAACTTGTTGTAATCACCTCTGAGCTCTGAGCTCCCTTCACTTGCATGCTGCTGACCCTGTGGACGTGCACTCCTTTTTAAATAACTGCTTATGGTGGTATAACTATATTCAAAATCATATTTATGTCCTAAGCAATAGAGAAAAGGAGAGGTGGTGAGACAAACAGAATGGTGACTAAAATCTAATATATCCACATAGCACCCAACAATATAGGGTCTCTGAATTAAAAAAATACCAGTAAATGATATAGAAGTATGTGATTTATTTCCTATTTTTTCCTTTTTTTTCTTTTTTCTTTTTTTATTTTTTTCCTCTCCTTTTCTTAAATTTATTATATTTGTGTTTTAATTTTACACATCAGCCATGGGTTCCCCTGTCCTACCCCCTCCCGCCCCCACCCCCACCTTTCCCCCAGCTCCTCCCCTCCATTCCCATCTCCTCCAGGACCAAGACTCCCCTGGGGATTCATTTAAACATGGTGGATTCAATACAGGCAGGTCCAGTTCCCTCCTTCCAGGCTGAGCAGAGTGTCCCTGTGTAAGCCCAAGGCTCCAAACAGCCAGCTCATGCACTAAGGACAGGTCCTGGTCCCACTGCCTGGGTGCTTCCCAAACAGATCAAGCTATTCAATGGTCTCACTTATCCAGAGGGCCTGATCCAGCTGGGGCTCCACAGCCTTTGGTTCATAATTCATGTGCTTCCATTCATTTGGCTATTTGTCCCTGTGCTTTTTGCAATCTTGGATTCAGCAATTCACGCTCTTGCAGTCCCTCCTCTTTCTCAACAGTTGGAAACCAGGAGCTCCACCTGGGGCCTGGCTGAGGATCTCTGCATCCACTTCCATCAGTTATTGGATGAGAGTTCCAGCACGACAGTTAGGGTGTTTGGCCATCTGATCACCAAACTAGGTCAGATCAGGCTTTCTCTCGACCATTGCCAGCAGTCTACAGAGGGTATATCATTGTGGATTTCTGGGGACCTCTCAAGCACTCTGCCTATTCCTGTTCTCATGTGGTCATCATGCCCTTCAAATGAAGAATGGATAAAGAAAATATGGTACATATACACAATGGAGTACTACTCAGCAGAGAAAAACAGTGACATCATGAGGTTTGCCAGCAAATGGATGGATCTAGAAAAAAAAAATCATCCTGAGTGAGGTTACCCAGACTCAGAAGGAGGAACATGGTATGTACTCACTCATAGGAGGATACTAGATGTAAAACAAAGATGACTAGACTGCTACACAACTCCAGGGAGGCTACCTAGAAAACGGGACACTAGGAAAGACCCAAGGATCACCCAATGACAGAGAAATGGATGAGATCTACATGAACAACCTGGAAATGAAGGGCAAGGTTCGAGGGAAAGAAAGCTTAAGGGAGCAGGAGATCCCAGCTGGATCAAGAACAGAAAAGGAGAACAAGGAATAACAGACCATTATTTCCTATTTTTATGTTTACTTTAAGGCCCCAGTCTGTTTGATTCTGGGATACTACTATTAGGTAAATGCTAGAGAGTACATTTCACATGGAGATATCAGATGAAAGCAAAATAAAAAGGGTAGTTTTGACGTTGACCTGAAAAATCTTCATTTTTATTGGCATTTTTAATAAACACATTCTGCAGTTACATTCTCTCATTTCAAAAGGATCAATTCATTATGCAATACTCACATCTATGAATGGGACAAGAAAAAACCATCCTTCATTTTGCCCATCACTGGCTTCATTCTGCATGAAGTGTGGCCTGCAAAAATTCACATTGTTTTCATCTCTCCCTATGCTGCAAGCAACTGCAGGAGACAAACTGTTGGGATTCATCAGTTAGTCGATACCCTGTACATTAAAACCTCAGCATCTCTCTTCACTACGACCACACACTTAATCATTGTCACGGTGTGCCGTGTACTCATCAATGAATATTTCATGCTTCTCTTTGGAGGCTTGTTTCTGTTACCTGTAGAATGTCTAGAAAAGAGGGTGTTTTTATTGTTCTTTGCCTTTGTAAATACAGATAGTAGTCATTAGCACAGTGACTACCATCCAGTTAAGAATGAATTTGATTTTTTTTTATTTAACATATAAATATAAAGGATTTTTTTTTTTTATTTTGCCTCTATTCGTGTTTCTAAAGTGCTCCGGAGTGGTTTTTGTCTGGAAAAAACTGTTTGACTAACGTTTGAATTATTAAAAGCTCCTCGGAGGAGTTCCGATAATGGCCTTCTTGTTTAAGGGTGTCTTGTCACATACATTTTTAAAGGTAGGGTAATGAATATGGAGAGAACAAAGCTGGTCCTTTCACAGCTGTTTTCCTAGATGCTTGTCAGACTCTAGCAAGCAAATAGCCCTGAGACCACACAAAGTAAAAGCAAGATTAAGTCTAACTTAGCCTTTGATTTCAAATAATGCAATGGAAGTGGGAACAAAGAGGGATTTTTTTTTCCACTAAAAATTTACTTCTAGACCTGAGCACTATGCATGGGATTAGCAAATGACTAAGAATTTCTCCTGTGCAAAGTAACTCTGGATTGTGATTCGTTTTGAAATTTTCTTTAACAAGAAAATAAAAATCCAAGATAGTTAAACTTCATCTCTTGAGGTTAAAAAGAAGAAAGAAAAGAATTGATTGAAATGATTTTACCTGGCAATTATGTGGAGATAAACACTTTCAAATGGTTGGTTTCTGTCATCACTGTTCTTAGGAGCCCCTTTGCCCTGCACTAAATAGTTGGAGAAGATACAAAGCACGGGATTCATTAAGCCGGAAAACATATTGTCTGTACAGCAGAACGGAATGACAATTTCCCAAACACAGCCAGGGAAGGCATACTTTACAACCCAGATTTTCGACTTCTAACCTGGAAACTTAACAACAAAGGCAATTTCTGTTTGCTTTGTTCCCTTTCAAACCGGAAAGAAAGCAATATCTGCTTCGTTACCAAACAGAGCGGGCAATGTTTTATATTGCCAGAGTCAATTACGTGAGGCTGGGTAACCTTTCCCAGCTATTATGGTCTTCACATCTTCCTGTGCCCATGTTGCCAACAATGCAGAAGTCGCTTCAAAGCCTCTCCGCGGTGTTGGAAAGAGAAGACAGCTGATACTGCTTAGAGACAGCATTGAGATGGCCCAGCTCCTCATTTACAAAACTAGGGCAGTGTGCACCAGAACATCACTGGGGGGTTGCGAAGGTGCCCATCCTGCTCTTCTCTCTTTTCTTTTATCCTGTAAAGACTCGTTTACTGAAAAATCAACAAAATAAGCCTAAAATTTTTCACTGAAAACAGGCAAAACACACACACACACACACACACACACACACACACACACACACACACACACATACACACACCAAAAAAAAAAAAAAAAAAAAAACAGAGGCACAAAATGAAGTCTTCTAATTTATAGCAACATTATCCTCAAAGGTACAGCTCTGAGACAACTCTACCATCAAGCTGAACAGATAGATGCGTGAATTCATCAGTCTTCCCTTCAAAATCTATTAGACCTTAGATAATGAAATATTCACTGTAGAAATTAATACCTGCAATGGAGTTTCAGTTTTTAGTGAATTCTAACATGAGCCATTTTGACAATTAGGCTCTATTTGATGTATCAGATGAACTACTGCATAACTTCAATAGTGTACAATTTCCATTCTCTGAAAATACCATACAACCTATTTGGATCCTAATCACTCCCTAATTCTCCCCTAACACGTTCCAGACCTACCCTCCTCCATACCCCTCTTCACTTTTTGTCCTTTATTGATCTTTTTTCAGATACCATTTCCCAGGGAACAGCCTGATCCTCTGAGTCTTACAGCCTTTTTCCCTTTCTGCAATGTTCCCTGAGCATTAGCTATAGAGGCTAATGTATTGTAATGTGTTTTAAATGCGTTAATAGGGGACAGGCATCCCACAGCCAGTTGTTCTGTGCCCTTTGGCTTGTTGTAGCATTCTATAATGGTATCTTTGAGAGTTACTGTAGAAGGATCTTAAGAGTCTTATTAATAAAATCAAACCTGAGGCCAGTTATTGGGGTGAACGCTGGAAGATCAGAGAAACAGAACACGCCACAGCTTCCTCACCTTGCCAGTTCCTCAGCTGATCCTGTTTCCTCAGACTGGAAACCTCTGAGTCCTCATCCAGAATGAATCTCAGCTGAACTACTGCTCAAAAGCCTGAATGCTTAACCAGCCAAAATGCTTCCAGTTTCTGGTCTTCGAGCCTTATATATCTTTCTGTTTTTGCCATCACTCCCTGAGATTAAAGGCTCACTTCTTGGGATTAAAGGCATGTGTCACCATGCCTGGCTATTTCCAATGTGGCCTTGAACTCACAGAGATCCAGAGGAATTTCTGTCTCTGGAATGCTAGGATTAAAGGTGTGAGTGCCACCATTTTCTAGCCTCTGTATCTAGTGGCTGTCTGTTCTCTGACCCCAGATAAATATTAGGGTGCACAATATTTTGTGGAACACAGTACCACCACAAGTTACACTTAGCTGTGGATATAAACACAAGTATTTAGAATGCAGTTAGAGATTAGACGTGTTTAGGAAAGTGACAGTAATAGGTTCTCTGTTGTGTTCTATTGCCTCACCAGACGTAGGTACTTGGCTGGGTTTCCTCCAGTTGAGCAGGCTCTAAGTCTAATAAGGTGGATGTTGGTTACGCCCGGGATATGAGTACCACTACTTCACCTTTTGGAATGTGTTGCCAAGCTGGTCATTGTAGTTTGTAGGTATTGCAACCGGATAGGAGTGTTGACTGTTTTTCCTTCTGGCAGCTTACATAGCTCCTTGCATTGCTATGAGAGCTGGTTTCTGGTGACATGAGGAAGAGTTCTACTCCTTATCCAAATTGATTTTTCTAAGTCCTGTGTACAAAGTGTGTGGTACCTTCATCAATCAGGTCTTAACTTTCTAGAATGCAATCAGAGGCTATAGCAGTAGCCTATATAGTTTTTGAGATCTCCAGGAAATTGAACTCTGTAGGGAGATGGGTAGCTTAAGCAGACTTATCAAAAAACAAACTATAACATCAGTGTGGAGGGTGGGGTGGTGCAGGAATGGACAGGATCCACATACTAAATTGTTTCCTTAATCTTTCATTATGCTTCTAGACCCAACATGTCCCCCACCTAATATTTGTCCTTGATTTTGCACAACTTAGAAATATGTTGAAAAGAGTAAGTATACATATTTTAAATTTAGCTTCTATGAAGTCATAACTTATCTGAGGTGATCCAAATTACAGTCACCAAAAATGGGCTCAGAATTTTCATCTTCCTACCTTTAGGTCAGTGTTCCTTCTTGTATTTTCAAGTAAATTTGGGAAAGAACAAATACTCCCAT
The DNA here is from genome assembly GCF_903995425.1 of Onychomys torridus. NCBI lineage: Eukaryota > Metazoa > Chordata > Mammalia > Rodentia > Cricetidae > Onychomys > Onychomys torridus. Next base: position 76,581,873 of record NC_050455.1, read on the forward strand.
TAACAACAAATACAATTGGGCATTGTATTTCAGATGTTCCCAGGGGAAAGCAAGAATTGTTGCTAAGCTGTGTGCAAATTAAACAGAGTGGGGCTCTCATAAAATGATTTTGAGCTGTTTATGCCATATTGCTTTGCTCTTTCAGACACATTGCTTATAACTTGTATAACAATTCCCTAGATTTTAGGGGGAAAATGGCAAATATAAAATATCTGTCATGAATCATATGTACTGAAAGCTCTGGATTAAATGGAAAACCTAATGTGGCTGTGTTTAAGCACTGCAATATATTCATGTTCCAAGGCCTAATTGAGCAAATAACTCTCAGACATAAGATAGATTCACAACAGGGAACCAAAACAAATAAGCTTTTATTGAGCCCTCAATATTGAGGTTTTCACAAGACATAATGAAATAGCCCAGAAGAAATTGTGGCCTGGAAGCAGAGTCTTTCATACTCAGTATTGGGAACACATTTTCTTAAAAAGCTTCCTGCAATCCTTCTGTTTTTGATTTGCACACAGCTTATGGACAGTGCCTCAGCTAACATCAAAGCTCAGCTGATGGACTGTTCTTTTGACAACACTGTTGTTCTGTCAGTGTTGGGGAACAGAAGAGTGCTGAGCTGAAATTGACTGTGGTTCCAGACACAAATCACCAGGACCACCTGGAAACAAAGACAGATCTTCCTTCCTCTGTCCTACATGTTTGCAGTCCTCAATGAAATGGCCTATCCTTCAAGTAAATCCTGACCCATAAGCATGGTATATACTGTCAAAGAGACAGTTTCTTCATCATATATTAATAAAATCCGTATTCACAGACCCCACATCTAACAGATTCAACCAAGCAGAGGTAAATAATTATTATAATATTATTATTATTATTATTATTATTATTTTTATTATAACTATACCAATATTGGACATGTGCAGACACTTTTCTTGTCATTATTTCTGATTTATATGACATAACAAATATTTACATAGATTCTATATTGTAGTATGTTTTGTCTGTAGCCCACAGATGTGTTACAAGGAATATTAAGAGTATGTGTAAAAGTCATATACAAATGCTGCACATTATAGAAAGGACTTCAGCATCCACAAATATACATATTCTGAGGGGAAGGTGTATCCAGGAGCCAGTCTCTAAAGCACTACATATGCTAAGGAAAACACAGTAGCAATTCCATTTCAAGCAACACTGACTACTGCTTCTCCTGCTTAACTAGGAGAATGACTTCTGCCAGGCTCTTCTTAGCATGAAATTCACTACTTGTATGAACTAGCTTCTAAAAAGAAATTTGTAAAGCTATAGAATCTGGCCATCCAGGTTTGTTCTGTGTATCTACTAAGTGAGCACTCTCCCATTTCTTCTCTCTCCCAAGGACATCTCCCTGTGCCAGGCAATTGGAGCTTAATCCCATGTGGACTCCATTCAGCACACACAGCATTCACCAGTTTAAAATCTGCTGATGTGAGGCCTTATTTAGGATCCACAGCTTCAAGTCTATTATAAGACACATGCTACCTCAGTAAATAAATGAGGACATGGACATTTCTGTTTTCTTCAGTAATGAATTCAGATTGATTCTTGGGTAGCAGTGGTAATGAGCTGAGTCTGAGAACTAGCAAGAATAACATGACAAGACATGACTGTTGGGGTTTTAAGCCCATACCTTTCTGATAGATTTTTCTGACATTCTCACTTTTCATCTTATCCCAGTAGAATTCCAAAGTCCATAGTTCCATCAGTCTCTCTATTCATTCCAATATTCCATCACTCTCCAAGCAAGAAAAATCAAGTAACTTAACACCATCCCCACCAACTTTCCCTCTGCTGTGGGATGTCCTTCTGCATACTGTGAATATGTGTTGCTTTCATCAGTTGATAATAAACCTGTTCGGCCAATGGCAAGGCAGAACATGGTTAGGCTGTACAAACAAACTGAAGATGAAAATGAAGAAGGGCAGAGTTGGGAGGATGCGAGCCAACCACTGAGGAAGCAAGACTGTAAAAAAAAAAAAAAAAAAAAAAAAAAGAGGTAACAAGCCATGAACCACATGGCAAAGCATAAATAAGAAATATGGATTAACTTAAATATAAGAGCTAGCTAGTAATAAGCCTGAGCCATTGGCCAAGCATTTATAATTTATATAAGCCTCTGAGTGGTAATTTGGGAAACAGCTGCTGTGTATTTGGTTGTTGCTGGATGGGAGAGAAACATCCACCTTTATATGGCACCCAAATAGTCAGGAAAAATTTCCACATAAAGCCTGAGAAAGCTTTAAAAAAGGATTATAAACACATAAAAATGGAGTCAAACTTGGATTCTTGGTAACCATTCTTTCTTGGGTAGACTCTGTTTGGTAGCTGCTAGCAGAGGCACAGCTCCTTTAACAGACGACTTTCTGGCTCAGCCTTAGTTGCAAAAGCTGCACAGCTCTTTTAAAAGGCCCTGCCACCAAACACTTTAGTGGGGCTCTTGATCAGCAGGTGACGATGTTCTACTTCTTGGTAACGTGGACTCTAACATTCCCCAGAGTTGGGGTGATAAACGTGGCTCCCACTGGAACCTCCACCATGAAGTGAGGTGCTCAGGGAACAAAGGAGTGGGGTGCAGACAGCCGTCAAAGTCCTAGCCACACACAATGAGCAGTTTAAAGACTCATGTGGTCAAAAAGAGATAGAAATATGCAGTAAAAATAGATTCAGACAAAAAGGCCTCTAAATGGGTCACAGTATGTTTGAAAAATGTGCATAGGCTTGAGAGAGAGAAAGAAAGGTGTAAATTAAATAACAGTAAAGTCCTTAAGAGAATAGTGTGATAAACAATATAATAGTCATGTAAAGATGGGAAATACACAGACAGTCTGGATTTTCTATTTTGTTGTGATCTCTTTGAATTTTTTGAGTATTAATAAAAAAAAATGATAACTACTAATAGACATTTAATTGTAAAATCTGCTAGACTAAACCAACCTATATATTTAAAAAATATATATCTTCACTCCAAAATTTAAGTCAAAAGGTATGTCACTTTGGGTGAAAGGTTATGCTTTTGTTTCCACAGGAAATGAAAGACTATTGATTCATTCTAGATTTTTTAAAAGAAAATCAGGTTTGATCAAGGAAAACACCCTGATATCCTAACTACAGACATGAGGAAAAAAATCTAAAGTAACTATAAGACATGTAATGTATCTTTTACCTGCCCAAACATAAAACAAAACAATTATCTTCGACTGGCTTGTGTTCAATACAGTTTATATTTCTATTAATGCAGATATGTATGCTACCTTTAAAAGTTTATATATTTTCAGAACAAGGGGCCCAGACACCAACAAAAATGGCCCAGGTGATCCAATATCCAAAACAACTTCAAGGCTTCTGACTAAGATGATCAAGCCTCACAGGACACTACAACCAAGACGTAACAATTGTCCTGGTTTTTTTCAAGGTCCCTCAAAGATTATCAGTGCCCCCAATCAACAGGAAGTAGTCTAGAGAACTATGCCCTAATTCCAAAAAGATAAATTATGGATGTTTGATATTATTTTAGTAGTTAGTTATAAATTGTTATTGGTCATAGTCAATCTCTTTCTAAAGAAGAAAGAGGGATATGATATAGGAATGATGGGAAAACAGTAGATTATTATAATGGAAAAAAGAGTAGATTATGGAATCCAAAAAATAACTATTAATCTCAAAATATTTTACATCAGTATGGATTTTAATTCATTGATACAAATTTAAAGTCAATTTTGTTTACTCTCTCTCTATATATATATATTTCTACTCTTGTTTAAGGTATCATGTTTATGCATCTCATTTAAAAATGTAATGTGTAATTTAAAAATACAGATTAATAGTTTGTCATCTATAATAGCCAAACTTATAGTCATGTTAGTTAGGTTTTCTAGGTATACAAAGGTATATTTCAATTATATAGGTAATTTTCAAACACCTCAAAGACCTACAGAATATATTATTTAAAATGTTTTAAGTACTTAGACTTTTCTCAACAGTGAGACACATCTGCTTCTGGCAGCACCAATTACTTCAAAGATGATGGTGGACACTGAAGAAACTCCTTATGGAGTTTGCTTTTAATGTGGCAAGGCTAGCCATTTGGGCAAGAAACTGCTCTTACCTGGACTGCTTGACAGTATGCTGTATAAACTGGACAGGAAAGTGACCATTAAACTTTGCCAGAACAAGGCAGGTTGGAAATTCAGATTCCTAATGCACAGAAGTGCCAGACAATCTGTGAAACACAGAGGAAAGCGACTGATGCACTTTGCCACTGTAGGTCCTTCAAATTTCCTGTTCACTAAAAAGTCTTCCAGAGACTCTAAGCCCACAGGCTGAAGATGGACGCCACAACATTAGAGAAGGACCTTGGGTGACTGTCCAGGCAGCCAGATGTCTCTGTTATTTTTAGAGTTTTGGAAGTTGCTTTCAATACACTTCTTATTTATTCAGATAATATTATATCCTTTTTAGGTCTTTGATGGAGTGGAAGACTAGATAGTTATAATTATAGTTTTCCTTCGTTATGATAAAAGGTAAATTAGATATGAAACTTTAGACTCACCAAGATAAGATAAATAATTGAGTGTTTTCCCTTTTTGTCAGATACAAATAGACTAAATATTATAACTGTAATTCTTCCTTGAAATGAAAGTTTTATTTTATGTAATTCTACTATGTTAAAGTTAAAATCTTCCTTCTTGATTAGATAGAAAGAGGGAAATGCTGTGGGATGTTACTCTATATGCTGTGAATATGTGTTGCCCTCATTGTTTGATAATAGAGCTGTTTGGCCAATGGCAAAGCCGAATAAAGTTAAGTGGTACAATCAAATTGAAGATGGAGAAGAAGAAACGTGGAGTTGGGGCAGATGCCAGCCAGGCACCAAGGAAGTAAGACATGTAGAAAATGAGGTAACAGACCACAAACCATGTGGCAAAGCACAGATAAAAAAAAAACATGGGTTAATTTAAATGTAAGAGCTAACTAGTAAAAAGCCTGAGCATTAGTCAAACATTTATAATTAATATAAGCTTCTGGGTAGTAATTGGGGAAGTGACTGCAGAATGGGGCAGGACAGGGAAAAGCTTCCATTTATACAATCTCTCTGCACTGGGTCATTGTTGATTAAGAGATCTCTCTCCATCTCTCTTTGCCTAAATATCAAATGATTGTATTTCTACTATGCTGAAGCACAGTGCTGAAATCTCTAGTTCCTCACCTAATCATGAGGCACAATTCTAAGATGAAGCCTCAGATCCCCAAATCAGACTCTGTGGTTGATGATCCAGCCAGATATACTCATGGATGTCTAACTTCCTCTACTGCACTCCCACTGGTCCAGCTCAGGAATTTTTCAAGGTCATTTTGTGCACCCAGTAAAGATCAATGTGTGCTACATGGCATGTGTATATGCATCTTTATTGGTCCTGTAATGCCTTTACATGCAGCCCTTTCTCCTGAAAACACAGTTTGCTAAATCAGGTGAGACAGATTCTTCAGATAAAATGGAGAAAAAGACTAAATTCATTCTTGAATTTTGAGCTATCTAATACCTACTCTCTAGAATCTTTCCAGCATTGTATTAAATATTATTTCCAGCATAATCTTTAATATTCCTGTTTCTTCTCTCAATTCATAATATTTGTTAAAGTGACATTTTATTTTATCCTCTTAGATAAACCTGTCCCTTGGGTCTTATACAACATTTTCTAGCAAAGCTGATATTCCTGCTAAGAACAACAAAAGCCTATTTTGAAACATGAAAGCAGAGAAAATCATTCTCTTTATGGTTCCATTATACCACCATTCAGTGTCCAGTAAATGTATACAGCATTCACTGCTATGTCAATGGAAGATGATGAGGAGAATTCTGACTTTTGAAAACTGTGGAGGAACTAAGAAGACTATTGGCACATAATCTGATGCAACATTCTTTGTTAAGTAACCACAGACTAAGGAACTGGAAGTTCATAGTCGACCAAAGAGGCTTAACAAATGTGACTCAGTTCTCTTCTTTGTTCAAAACAGTAAAACACTTGATCAGCATGTCTAACAGGAGGTTTCCTTTTCCTGAGATTCCCACTCCTATACCACATTCAAATCAGCACAGAACCAAGGCTTCTTAGTATACTGGTCTAGAGAGCACAGAACCTAATTGCAAACATGACATCACCTTACTATCCTGTGTGGCTTCAAGTGACTCTACTGTCAGGGTCCAGCCTTGACCTGTCAAAGGGTCCTTGAAGGTGAGAGTGAGGAATTGAGAAATGCTACATGGAAAAAATATATAGACATAGATGAAGAAAAAGATAGAGATACAGGATAGCTTTGGGGGGGGGGGGCCTGGGTCAATACCCAGTCACTTCAAGTTTATTCCTAATTGGCTTTTCATACACTAGCAAGGAGAGAGGCAAAAGACCTCCCCTCTTCAGGATCAAAGTACAAAGTACAAACAAATGTAGACCATTTCTTAATTCTCTAAATTTTCTAAACACCTGGTAACCAAGCCTTATGGCAAAGATATTCTAATCAGGCCTTGAAGCATAAGACACCTGATAACCACATTTTTGGCCAAAAAAAAAAATCCTATTATGCAGCCTTGTAGGGCAAAGCAAACTTTGACTCTCTAACCTTGAGTCAAGATAGAAACAAACCACAGATGGGATCTTTGTGGGCACCCACACTCCACCACCTGATGCATGGTGCTTCTCTACTAATGCTAGACGTTGTCTTTCTGGTTTAAGCCCCAATACAACTGCCATAGAAGCTCATGATGAATGCTGACACTGTACTTCTTTTTGTTTTATATATTCTCCTTTGGTCTCCGTTAGTTTGCTTTCTATTGCTGTGATAAAACACCATGGCCAAAAGCAACTTAGGGGGAGAAGGGTTTCTTTAAGATTGCAGCTTATACTTTATCACAAACGGAAGTCAGGGCAGGAACTAGAAGTAAGAACTGAAGCAGAGACAATGAATGAACACTACTTAGTGACTTGCTCCCCCATGGTTTGCTCAGCCTGCTTTCCTGTGCAACCCAGGACTACCTGGCCAGGAATGGCACAATCCACAGTGAGCTTAGACCTTCCACATCAACCATTAATAAAGAAAATTACCCATAAACTTGCATATCAGTAACCTGATGGAGGTATTTTCTAAATTGAGGGTCTTCTTCCAGTTTAACTTGTGTCAAGTTGACAAAAAAAAAAAAAAGAAAGAAAAGAAAATCAGGACACCTCATCAGTGACTCTCCCAATCCATCCACTGTGTTGATGTGTAAGTTGAAGGAACATTCTTGCATCGTTTGTGTAGAGACTGTGTCATCACTTAAACTCTAAGTCCCATCCTTGATTTATGGGTCACCAGCATAGATTCACAACTTTCTCAAGAAAACCACATTTTAAGAGATTTAATTTCTTATGTTACCTCTGTAACTAAACAAACACCACCATAAACCACACTAATCAGTCTCCCAATTGGTTGAGAGGAGAGTGTAGATGCTTATCCCACTAAAGTCCATGGGTTTCTAGGTGAAATGGTCCATTCTCCATCATGATCAGTTTTATACTACCAATGAATAACACCGAGTCAAATCATTAGAAATGTTGGGTTTATGAAAGTCCAGAAAAAAATTGCTTCAAACTTGCTGATATTCACAAAACCTAGAGATGTACTTTTAAAATGCTTTTCTAAGAGTGTTCCTTATCTTTGCACAATGTACAATGATTAACACAGAGACTCACAATAGGCCAACATGTAGAGAACAAGTGTCTGTGAAGTGATAAGCAATAAGTAGGACAAAATGGGACCCCTATATCATACTCTCTTCCCTCAATGTTCCCTGAACATTGAGGGGAGAGAGACTAGAAAGATTTAAGATCCGGAAGTCAGGCAGGACTGAGCAAAAACAGTGTCTTCTGGACATGAAAGAACTGCTGTACTCGAGAATTCACAAACACAGCCAGTAAAAATTCCAGCATTAATAGGGGAGGGGTACACAAGCCTCCACCCCTCTATGAGAAACTATGGGCAGTTGACAGCTGCTAGGAGAGAGAAAGATGGTTTTCTTCAGAAGTGTGGCCCCTGGTAGGTTGTTCATGTCCCAGTTGATGGTCCTACATTGATATACATACTCAGTGTGTCATAAAAAAATTTTTTAAAGATTACATTGAACTGGGAAGAGAGGAGTGAAGATAAGGACCCAAGAAGTGTTTGAGGAAAATAATATGGGAAGGATATTATCTATATACATTTTATGTGCTTTTATTATTCTCAAAGAATAAATAAAAATATATTTTAGAAATGAAAAATGCTTCTCCTTCCCAATACATAATCAAAGTGAAGAAAGAGTTTAGACATATTACATGGTTTAAAAATGATGTATGAGACCATGTTCATACTATGTGCATATATATTTAGTTCTATAGCCACTCCTAAACTATCCCAGAAGAAATAACCACTTATGCAAACAGTAATAAATAATATTGATTTCTTTGATTTTTGGTAACTAGAACTCTGCTATTTCAAAAATCATTTCTGGTCCCTCACATACAGGAGCTGTAGAATATCTGGTGTTTTGTTTTGTTTTGTCTTGTTTTGTTTGGAAATGTTTATGGTTTCTATAATTTTTGAAGTAACAATATAAAAGCATGCACCAAAGGAGACAACTCTGAAACAAGCCAGGCCATGTGGAGCCAATTTGTCAACAGTATACTACTGAAATAGAGGGACTGAGTATTCAGGATAAACACTAAATATTTACGTGGCATTGTCAATTATCATGTGACTTCTGTTGGGGAGATGGGAACAAATTTGTGAGGGCTGTCTATTGATGCGAGAAAACTGACAGCATGTCACAGAATTAACTCCATCAAAATATAGGTTGGTAAACCAGTTAAGCAACTAGAGTTACTTATAGAAGCATGGGTGATAGCTCTGAGCTATCCCTAGAACTCCTTGCCCGATTTGTAGGCAACTCCACCAGTCTCCTCACCCTAGAAATTGGTAACTGTTCTATAACTTCAGAGCTATCTCTTTCACTTTGTACATTTCTTGTGAGTTCTTAAGAGTTTCTTAAGCCCCTCCTCATTCCCATGAGAAAATGTTTAAATCTAGAGGACTCAACTACACAGCAGCAAGGCTCTGTCTAAGACTTGGGTGAAGTAGAAAGGGTTTGTTCTGCCTTCACACTTAAGCACTCTTTCTCTTCCCAGTTGTATACCTAGGTTGAAAAGAATGAGTTCCACCAAGTTCCAAGTAACAGTTTCATGGTGGGAGTACCTGAAAGCTCAACTTTAGATCTTAAGGAAGAATGCAAGATGTTCTGTATGTTACATGTGGTGTGTTGATCTGATTGGGTAATAAATAAAACACTGATTGGCCAGTAGCCAGGCAGGAAGTATAGGCGGGACAAAGAGAAGAGAATTGGGGGAAGTGGAAGTCGGAGGCAGAGACCTGCCAGCCGCTGCAATGACAAGTGAGATGTAAGATACCGGTAAGCCACAAGCCACATGGCAACATATAGATTAATAGAAATGGGTTAATTTAAGATAAAAGAAGTAGATAACAAGAAGCCTGCCATGGCCATACAGTTTATAAGTAATATAAGCATCTGAGTGATTATTTTATACATGGGTTGTGGGACTGCGGGGTCTTGGTGGCACCTGGAGAGAAGCTCTCCAGCTACAAATGCAAGTGAAGGGTAATTGAGAAAACAAAAGATAAAGATTCCTGAAGCCTTCACTTCTATAGAAAAGAAAAATCTGGAAGAAGGGGACTGGACCTGCCTGTACTGAATCCACCAGGTTGAATTGAATCCCCAGAGGAGTCTTGGCCCTGGAGGAGATGGGAATGGAGGGGAGGGGGGGAAGGTGGGTGTGGGGGCGGGAGGGGGAGGACAGGGGAACCCATGGCTGATGTGTAAAACTAAAACACAAATATAATAAATAAAAAAAGAAATAAAAATCGTTTGAACAAACCATGTACAGCGCACATATTGATCACTATCATGGGCCACTTAGCATGTCTTCAAATTTGCCTTAGTCTGAGTGGCTTGTGGACAACAGAACTCATTCCTTGACATTCTTGAAGTTGGTAATTCTTCACTCAATACATCAAGAGCTTCAGCATGTAATGTGAGCCCAGTTCTTGCTTCACAAATGGCTGCTTTTCACTATCCTTACATGGTGGAAGGAGATAAGACAGTTGTCTAGTGTCTCTGCCATAAAGGCACTAATCCCATTCATGAGGGTGCTGCCCTCAGAACATAATCCCCTCCCAGAAGGCTTTACCTCAAAATATCATCACACTGATTAAGTTTTAGTGCATGAATTTGGAGAGAAATATGAACATTTTATCATAGCAACCACGTTAGCCATATTTTCACCTCACCTTCTACATGATAAGCCATTGTATGTATGTGCTACCTAGAAAGCTGTTGCCATTTTGTGTCTCAGGTCACACCACTTATGAATAATCAGTTTATATACGCTTCCTTCTTGACCTCTAGTCTTTGTAATGCTGTTTATGTACGAACATCACTTTTGTCAAAACAAGTAAAGTTCTTCACAACGCGCATGATTGGAAGAGGAAAAGGTCAACAAAAATAGCTGCCAAGCAACAGTCTTGAAGAAAAAATATTGCTGTGTGCACCAGTATTCCCTGAGCATTCATTTCCCGGGAGCCAGACAGCCAGTGGGAATGCTCTGTCTCCTTTACCTTCCATACACTTCTTCTTTCCCTGGCTGTATCTTACAGAATTTTTGTGTCTCTGGTTATCCTGTCACAAGCTGCAGATGGGGGAAACATAATCTGCATTTGTGTCACTATTTCAATAATCTAAGTACAATTTTTACATTTTAAGTATTAAATATACTAAAGGAACTCCCAAAGGGGAATACACTATATTGAATTATACTTTATATATGATAATAATAATGCAAATCCTAACATTCGATTGTACTTAGGTCCCAACTGCAGACTCTGAACACAAAAAGTCCTTCATTTATCATGCACCTTCTTTTTGACACATACACACAGGAAACCTTCTGGCTCTTTCATTATCTCATGGAGATGCAGGCTTTTTTAGATCACCCCATGCCTGCTTTTACAGCAGTCACATAAATAAACAAAGCTGAGCCTCACTGGAAGGAGATAGGAGCTTTGTCAGCAAAACCCCATGAAGAGTATTCTCCTATACCAAGAAAAGAAATCATCATTTTAAAGTAGAGGGAAAAAATCCTCCACACATACAAAGGTTTGCCTGTCTCAACCTGTCAGACCTCACTCCATCTCTCCATCACTGGCTTTCACTGGACTCCATTTACCTCTGCTTATTATTTTACCTCCTAGAATTAGATTTTCTTGTCTGTATGACCTGGAACTAAAATAAAGCTTTATCAAAAGATATATTGTGGCCAATATAGTAGAGTCTTTTAAGAGAAAACAAGCTATAAGGCCCACTGACAAAGTTATTGTGACATATGATGGATACATTTTGTACTGACTTACACAAATCTTTTCAGGACTGCACAGAAACCCAGATGACATCACTCACCTGGCTCCCTTAACCTTTTCAAACTTGCTTTTAAACCTGTGCATACTGACTGAGGTCACTTGCTAATCAAATGACTTAACTGAAATGTCTGTGTATTATTGAGCCATAATTCTTGTTTTCAAAGAGCGAAAAGCACACTCTGCTGACAACTGTCCCTGACCCAGAAGGCAATACACAGAGCTGTGATGGAATGCATAAAGGACTCCTAAGGTGTCTGACACACCTTTGTCCTGGTCTTTCTTTTTCCCCTGGACTTCTGATGGGCATTCCCATGATTAATGGATAACCATTGCAATTGACTTTCTGATTTTGGTCCTGTTGTATCTGAATGCTGTGACAGAGGCACTACAAATGAAGATGAAGACGTTGACAGTATTTATAGTTCTCTGCTGCCTTAATTGAACATTTAAGATAAATTACTGACAAGTCAGATACTTTTCCTTATAGTTGGTAACAATGATATGTCTCAGAAATCAGTACTTGGCCCAAATCCCAACACATAAAAGGCAAGATGGCGACCAATTTAATAAATTAAACTGCAGAAGATAGCCAACCAACCAGTTACCTAAAGAAAAGTGTTCTTCTGTGAGAAGCTTGCCATCCTTGAAACGCTTGCTTATGTTATCCAAGACTGTGTACTGAGTCTGTTACTGTTTGGCAAAGTAAATTCTTCCATTTATAAAAGGAAGATGTGTAATGTCAACTATTTTACTAATTTATTTTCTTTATTCCATAAGCTTCTCTTTCCCAATTAAAAAGTCATTTTCTATATTATAATTACTTCCAAAATAAGCATATCATGCAACATCTCTTGAGTTAAGTAATATACACAATTAAATTTTGAATTTCAATTAGCTTTCTCCCCTCCTCTGTGTGTGTGTGTGTGTGTGTGTGTGTGTGTGTGTGTGTATGCACACATGTATACAGGTGCATGTGTTTAAAATAATTCTTAGCCATTTTAAAATATATTGATTTGTTTGGGTTCAGCAACCTCAAAAGCTTCATCTATCAGTATAAAGAAAGGAATATAAGAATATCCAGTTTCTGCTCCCCAGACACGTATGCTGTCGTTTCTATCACACAATCTAGTCTTAGCTAACTGGGATTCTTTCAGTTTACTAACACTGAAAAAAAGTGGATTTCCCTGAGCAGTATTAACTATATTATAGCTGCATTAGACTGAATTTTATTCCAAAGAAAGCTCATACATTATACTCTTACCTCCCAGTATGACTTCATTAGAGATGGGGCTGTTGGAAAGATAATTATAGCACAATTAAGTCATAAGAGTGGAGGCATGTGATAAGCCTGGTATCCTCTTAAGAAGAGACAGCCTTCCTTGAAGGCACAAAGAGGCTACACAAGGACATGTCAGGAAGATAACACTTTACACACTGGTAGGAAAGTCCTCAACAGAAACTAGCCTTGACATACCTTAATCTTGGACCTTCAGTCTCACAAACTATAAAAATTATTCCCAGCCTTTAAACCACCTAGACCATCATTATTTGTCCTTCCTGGGATGACTGATTCATGGTGAACTGTGTGCCTGGTATCTAGGATACAGGAGCTTCTAGGAACAGACTCCTGTGAAGACAACAGTAGTGATCCATATTCTGCAGAGAATGTGGTCCTGAGAGCTTAGTTTCCATTCACAGCAGAAACAGCAAAAATAACAACGTGAGCGAGACATGGCCTCTTGACATATTTTTGGCCATTATGTAAAGAGGAAAGAGAATAAAAGTGCCAACTGATCTTGTTTGTTTGGGGCTTAATATTTCTTGATAAAGCAGAAAGCCACAGAATATGGGTACATAAAATTCACGAGGAGAGTGTTTTATTTTATGCATGAAACCAACTATTGAAAGAGATAAGAATATTGACAGACTTCAGAATGGCTCATTTAACCTAAATCTTAAGATTTCTAAATCAATTATAATGTATTACCTAATTCATCTGAGATAACAGAGGAAATTGATCATGAGGCGAAAAAGAAATATTTGATTTTACTGATCCATTTAGTGTTTAAAGTACTAGAAATAACAAGAAATAGGATTCAACGTCACATCACAATTAAGGCATTGATAAACATGGTGAAAAAGATCTCATCATCCCAACACAGTTGATAACGTTCTTCCTCTCCCTCAGGAATATCTACACTGTAGTCAGACACAGAGCAGCTATTCTTGTACCTGTGTCAGGCTCTTTTGGGTCATAATTTTTGTTTATAGATTTGTTTTATTAATACTTAGTGATTAAATCAATGATTGCACAGAAATCTAGACAATATTTCTCATTAAAAACAAACAAACAAACAAACAAACAGGTCTTAGAACTTGTGCTGGGTCTCATCAGCAGATAGTTGCTCATTGGTTAAGTATACCCTCTGTGCCCCCCAAACACAGCCTAGATTATTTCACTAAGTTGAAGTTGTGTCATGTTCTTCTCTGCTTAAATAACCTCACTGTACAGCTATTTCAATTTTGTTGTTTTTGTCTGTTTGTTTAAAAGAATAAAAATTTCTGTCCTCCCTTCTCCATCAGTACTTTTCCTTCAATGAGTCAAGACAGCAACATGTGGGTGACAACTGGAATGGAGAGAACTTGCAATAGTGATTCCAATTCTAGAAACCACATCCTAAACAAGAACATTAAAAGAAGATTTAACCAGGATAAGATATGCAGTGATGCATATTTTCATTTAAAATTCTGTATGCTTGGTCTGTCACATAGACTTGGCATATGCATTCAGCACTGGAGAACAAGAGGAAATGAGGTAGAAGCCTACCACCTGGTTCCTCAGAACTATCTAGCAGATAAAACTCTTCTGGGTTCTGAGTGTTAGGCCTGGAGATGTACCTCAATCTGATATTCAGCTCATAGCCTGAGAAGAGGATATGGTAGCTCACAAGTAGATGTGGAGTGAATTCCAAATGCCAAACTCAACTGTATCACCAATCTCTCCTTCTTCTAGAAAGAGTGAATGAAAGCAGATGGGCATGGTGGAGAATACTAACAGGGCTCCCAAATTGTAGCAGAAATGTAGAAAGGGAGCATTATCCTACATATCCTGAACATGGACATGAAAATAACAACACAAAAAGCAGAAATATCCATTAAATGATTAGGACTTTTTTAAAGACTCAAGATTAGAAATATTCACAGTGTTGAATAACCATCACCCCTCATCCAGCTCTTGAACTTTTCCCATCTCCCCAAACAGTAATTCTGGACAAATACAAAATAGCATCCAGTAGTGCCCCTGCCCAGACCCTGGCAACCATTTTTCTACCTACTGTTTCAATGAACATAAGCAGAATCATAATGTATTTGACCTTCTGTGACTACCTTCTATAACTGTATAATTTTGCATGAATAAGATGGCAAATTTTATGCTATACTTATTTACCCACAAAACAAAAAGAAAAGAAAACCCTGAGCCCACTGGGGAGACGGCTCAGCAGGTAAAGTGTTTCCTCTACAAGCAGAGCAACCTGAGTCAGGATCCCCAGCATCTACATAGAAGCGTGGTCACTGTAACACCAGAATTGTTGGACAGAGACATGGTGGCTCTTGAGAGCTCATTGGGCAGCTAGTCTAGCCAAAACAGTGAGCTTCTGTGAGAGAGTTTACCTCAAAAAAATAATAATGCACAAACCAGAGGAAGATGCCTACACACATCCTCTGGCTTCTGTATGGCAAAAGCACAGACACATGACAACACATCACACACACACACACACACACACACACACACACACAACTTGTCAGCCTCTTTAAAACCAAAACTTTTACAAGAACAACCTGAGGCCTCACAGAAGCAACAGCACACATGGGGAGAATTTAGTTAGCTTTTATGAGTCAAAGTTAAAAGCTTTGGGTTTCTGTGCTTCCCTCCTCCCATGATTTTTTTTCTTCCTGCTATTTGGATTATTATTGAACTTTTAGTTACTCTATCTTTTAAAATGCTTTCACCAAAAAAGAAAAAAAAAAAAAAAAAAACTCTTCCATAATGAAAATCACGCAGCCTTTAGTGGAACTACCCGGATCAAAATTTGTATTTCCTCTGAAGTGTATGGCCACTTTAGCATTTTTTTCTGATGAAACTTCTGTTTTGTGGTTTGCCGCAGACACCAAGCTCTTTCCTCGTAGCACACTTTTCAATCTCATTTCTGATTCTCCTTATAATTACTTCTTGTGCTTTTGTAATTTTCTACTGGTCATTTTAATTCCATTCTGCGTGGGAGCTGATCACATGTCCTGCCTGTGAGGCATCCATTACTTCTGTGGGGACCTCTGAGCCTGTCTTTCTCCTGACTTTCACTTCCAGAATCTTTTGTGCTTGGTTTTTGCATCTCTCTACACTTTGCTCTGAAATGATTCATCATCTGCATTGTCTTCACCAATCACTTTTGTTCTAATTGCGAAGCCACATAAATTAGATTCCCTCATTGTCACTTCGGACGCTTCCCTTTCAGCTCAACATTTCTAATTATGGCCTGGCTCAGTCCTGAGAATTAAGATCAGGATATTCCATTTCAAGAGCATCGTAAAGTACTGTGAGCCCGAAGGGAGACTTCTGTGTCTAAGTAAGTCTCTGGTTAAGTATGCTCCTGTGATGGAGGGGCTTCTTCATGTGTCTCAGCATTTTAACTATCAGCATCACCACCCTGAAAACTGTGAGAGACTGCATATAAAAATAAATAATAGACAGGCCACATGCAAAACAGAATTCTGACCCATAGTCTATATAGTCATGCTGTGGGATGTTCTGTATATCAAATGTGTTGCTCTGATGGGTTAATAAATAAAACACTGATTGGCCAGTAGCCAGGCAGGAAGTATAGGCAGGACAAGCAGAGAAGAGAATTCTGGGAAGTGAGAGGCTAAGGAGAGAGACACTGACAGCCCTAGCCATGACAAGTGAGATGCAAGGAAACAGTAAGCCACAAGCCATGTGGCAACTTACAGATTAATAGGAATTGGTTAATTTAAGATATAAGAACTAGATAAGAAGAAGCCTGAGCCATTAGGTCAAACAGTTTAAATAATATAAGCGTCTGTGTGTTTATTTTATAAGTGGGCTGTCTGACTACAGGGCTTAGCAGGACCTGGAGAGAAGCCCTCCAGCTACACAGTCAGCCCAGTGATACCAATCTGTTATAAACCAAGTGGATTTGGAGAAACTCTGAACAGTGCCTCCAACAGCCAGTGTGGAAGCCAACCATAACCCTTGTAGAAGTTACTCCAAAATGTCTTGTTTAGCAACTGATAAAGTCCTCAATGTTGCCTCTTTGTACAACATAAAAACAATTCCCCAAGGCAATCAACATAGGCTACCCAACCCCTGCATTTCCCATCTCCATGTTCCTCATGCAAACAGTCTCCAGTCAGGGAAACTCTTAGCATCCTGCTTCCCTACTTCCTACTTCCCTGCCTGCTGGTGTCTCTAGCAAATGTAACTGATGGTAGTTGACTCCCTTCCTACCAAAAGGTCCAAAGTATCTCTTTTCAATTTCATGTTCTTTGCTTCTATCTACAATTAATGTTCAAAGATGTTGAAAGTTTACTTTTACATAAGACATGAGAATTAAAATATATAACTCAGTTTTTATTTATTTTTCTCTTAGAGATGTAAGGCTTAACTTCTTTTTGCTGCAACTGTTAGCTTAAAATCACACTAAAAACTATGGCCTTGAAAAAGTTCCAATCTTTTATGTGGTGGTATAGGGATGAATTAGCTCCTACTTATGGACTACTTGTTCTGGGGCAGATAATGGGAAGTGCACAGATGGTGCAGTCTAACTCAGTGACAATGACTTTACAATCTACCCTTTATTTCACTGAATGCCAAGCTGCCTTACATATAAAATTTAGTACAGAGAGAAGATTAAGAAAGGAAAGTCCACAGGTTTATCCAAGCTCCCACCTGGAGAAGCAGATCAGGAGATCAGTGTCATGGAACTGTCCTGATGAGGAGGAAGCCTATGCAATGGTTGTTTGAAATGATAAGGCAAGAGAACAGAGCTCCAGTTACTCCTGTGGAAGCATGGAGTTTATTTTTCATCCTCACCAGGAACCATTATCTTTGTTTAGTGTTAGTGGCTCACACTAGTCTAAGAAGCACAAAGTTTCTGACACCAGAGCCTCAATAAAAGCTGAAAAACGGGTCTGGGGAGAGATGGCTCTGTGGGTGAGCGTCATGCTGCACAAACGTGAAGATCTGAGTTTGGATGGCTAGCACCCATGTGAGAGACCCTGGCATAGCAACAATGTCTCTAGCCCTCACTGGATACAAATATGAGAACAGATCCCAGCCGGAGACGAGCTTTGGTTGATGGCCAGTTCAAACTCCAGGCTCAACTAGACCTTGTCTTAAAAGTAAGGTAGAAGGAGGCTGTTTGCCATAGAGGGGGAAACCAGTCTCTCTACGGAGTGGCACTGGGTATATCAGCCACACTGTAAGGGAGGCCTCATGTTCGGGAGTAGTTGAACAACACATAACATACTCCATGGTTTTGTATGCTTTTTGGATTTTTTGCAAGGAGGATTTTTTGGGGGATGGGGTGGGTTTTGGTTTTCTTTCCTCCCAGTTTCTCACTGTCTTCCCTCCCATCCAGATCCACTCCCTTTCTGTTTCTCATTAGAAAACAAACAGGCTTATAAAAAGATAATAAAATGATACAATATGTAATTAATATAATATAATAAAGCTAAGACAAAAACTAACACATTGAAGTTGCACAAGACAAACCAACAGAAGGAAAAGAGCCTTAAGAAAAAGGCACAAGAGGGGCTAGAGAGATGGCTCAGAGGTTAAGAGCACTGACTGCTCTTCCAGAGGTCTTGAGTTCAATTCCCAGCAACCACATGATGGCTCACAACCATCTGTAATGAGATCTGGTGCCCTCTTCTGGCCTGCAGTCATACAAGCTGTATACCTAATAAATAAAAAATCTTAAAAAAAAAAAAAAAAAAAAGGAAAGAAAGAAAGAAAAAGATGTGTACCAGCAACACTCACTAACATACTTTTGCCAGGCGGCGGTGGTGGCACATGCCTGTAATCCCAGCGATCAGGAGGCAGAGGCAGGTGGATCTCTGTGAGATCGAGACCAGCCTGGTCTACAAAGCTAGTCCAGGACAGGCTCCAAAGCTACAGAGAAAACCTGTCTCAAAAAAACTAAAAAAAAAAAAAAAAAAAAAGGCACAAGAATCAGAAGTCCCATTTAAAAAAACAAAAACACTAAACTGGAAGCCATAATCTACATGCTGAGGATCTGTGCGGGCCCTGGGCATACAGCCTCAGTCTGTGTGAGTTCATGTAAATTTTGCTCAGTAGATTCAGAAGGCTTATTCCCCTGGTGTCCTTCATCCCCTCTGGCTCTTACACTCTTGGGGTTCCCTGAGCTCTGAGAGGAGGGAATTGATGGAGACATCCTGTTTAAGGATGGGTGCTCCAAGGCCTCTCACTGTCTGTGTAAGGTCTGCCTGTGGGTCTCTGCATTTGTTCCCATCTACTGCAGAAGGAGATTTCTCTGATGGTGGCTAAACAAGACACTGATCTGTTCCCAAAGTCAGAGCTGTTTTTGTTTTTGAGAGAGAGAGAAAGAATATAAAGTTGGGTGGGTAGGGAGCAGGATAGTACATAGGATAAGTTGGGGGAGGGGAAAATATGATCGCAATACATTGTGTGACTTTTTTACTTTTAAGTAATATTTTTAATTCTTTGAAAATTTAATAAAATGTATTTTAATCATATGTATTCCCCAACTCCTCCCAGATCCACCAAACCTCCCAACCTACCCAGCTTTGTATTCTTCCCTTCCCCATCCCCATGGATTCCTTTATGGGTAACCCAAATACCCCAGGGTGTGGGATCTGCCCTGGATCATGGTTCACATATCAAGCATCATATGCTGGCATTTTTTTGTTTGTTTGTTTTTCAAGACAGGGTTTCTCTGTGTAGCTTTGTGCCTTTCCTGGATCTCCCTCTGTAGCCCAGGCTGGCCTCAAACTCACAGAGATCCACCTGGCTCTGCCTCCTGAGTGCTGGGATTAAAGGCATGCGCCACCACTGCCCGGTGGCATTTATTTTTTAATTAAAAATAATTTAAGTAAAGTAGAGAACAATAGAGGAAGAAACCTAAAAATTACCTCTGGTTCCACATACATCATACACATACACACACACACACACACACACACACACACACACACACACACACACACACACAAAATCCCAAAAATGATTTGCAAAAGAAAAAAGACAATTTTGTATCTCTAAGTTTCCCATCTAACTTGTGGACAGTGCTAGCTACCTCTACAGGGCAGGATTTTCTCTCCCTCTCCCCAAAGCCTTTGCCCAGATTACCATAAATTGAGTGACAATAGAAAGCAGATATCACTGCTGTAAGGACTGAGCCATGGTGCCATTGCTCTGGCTTACAGACACTCAGGTATATACCATCTACAGTTTAGAACTGGAAAGAATTCCTCCTATTGGAATTTGGAGGAAGAACTACCTTTCCATGTAGATCTGTACACATGAATATGTACATACATATGTGTATGTATGTTTGTATGTATACGTGAATGTGTGTGAATTTATGTGTATGTGTGTAAACTTCTTCACACATAGATATGTGTTAGGATAGCATATTCCAGGCAGAGTGACTGAATGGTGATCATCATTAAGAATGAAGTTGAACTACTGTGGAAAAATAAATCATGATAATCAAGAGGGAAAGTTAGGTCACAAAATAGCATGTAGTTAGTTGAGGCTCGGGTTCTCTGACTTGAGAGAGTTACTAATTAGACTGTGCTGCATTCTAACTTGATCTTGATTTCATTTGGCATGACTGGAATGCAACGTTCTGTTTGTAGTCACTGCTTTAAAAAAAAAAAAAAGGTGAGGTATTTTCTGTTCAAATGCTGCATTCCCATGAGTATATGCTTCTGACTGCCTGGCTGGAAAGGAATATTTGTAAATCTCAATTACAGGGCCCAGCATGAATATCTAAAAATAAGCTAAGGGCATAAAATTCACACCAGAGTCAAACTGTAAAATGAAAATATTATACAAAATATTTCAATTACTCACATATTTCTATGGCTCCTCAGGGGGAATTTTGAAGGTAGAAAAAGAGAGAGAAAGATTACTTCTGTGAACAGTTCCCTGATCATCAATTTAAAGTGGGGAGAGAATGCAAGAGGCCCTGACTTCCCTTTCGCTCTTTGCAGATGAGCAGCAGACTCCTTTCTCAGAGAACATGTCAGGTGCCCTCAGCTCTGCTCTTAGTCCATGCTTGCACTGAGAAAAATGTTTCTGGACTATAAAACCAGCCATGAACTACAAAACTAACATATCATGGGTTAAAATGATATGGTTCCACAGACACATGAAATATAATTTGAGGGATTTAATTATACCCTTTTTGCACCTATAAACAAAATCACAAAGAGAAATTCATGATCCCTGAGAAAAAAAGGAAAGAACAAGAGAAAGAAAGAAAGAAGAAAAAAGAAAGAAAAGAAAAGACTGAGAGCTCATCTTAAAGTCACTTACAGCCTCCCATGCAGTATGATTTCAAACCTCACTAATTTAATGACTGATTCAAACATCCTTTCCACTAAGCCCACATCAAGGCATTTTTAAATTCTTCCAGATTTTTTTTTAATGTGTCCATACTTTGTAATTAATCCCCCAAGCATGCTGTAAAGCTTGGCTGAAACAAATGTGCCTATGTTTCCAGAAGCACCCAGCCGAGGAGGTGATGCAGGTAAACACATCAACATTTAGAATCTGATTGGAAAATAGGGGTGAGGAACACAGGTTAGGGGAGGAAAGAGAAAAATGAAGCCACAAAATCAACCAAG
Source organism: Onychomys torridus (assembly GCF_903995425.1). Classification (NCBI taxonomy): domain Eukaryota; kingdom Metazoa; phylum Chordata; class Mammalia; order Rodentia; family Cricetidae; genus Onychomys; species Onychomys torridus. The sequence continues at coordinate 76,603,338 of NC_050455.1, forward strand.
CAACCCTTCTATTTCCAGAGACAACAGAATTCACTGGCTAGATTTAAAAATGCCCAAGAAATTTTATTAGCATCTTGTTTCTACAATGTAAACATTATTAAATGAAAAGAAACAAGAAACCAATTCAGTTGCACTGTGAATGTAAATAACAGTAATGGGAAATGCAGCCACACACGGTATCTGACCTCTTGGGTCTCAGACTCGTAAACCAACCCTGCTTATGGCCACAAATGCTCCAGGGTAATGTGATATCCAGGACCAGTGAAATTGCATGCAGAGTGAAAAAACTTCTCCTCCATGCCTCTTGTGCGTTCTTTATAGTGTGATTCTAAGACTGCCTTCCCAGGATTTTGCTCTCATTTCAAATTCTATCCTGAACACCAACTTTCTAAACTGAAATCATTAATTAATTTGGTTTAAAGCAAATAACGAAGTAAATTATTTGGCAGTCATATACTCATTTGTGTATTTGGGGTGTGTGTGTGTGTGTGTGTGTGTGTGTGTGTGTGTGTGTGTGTGTAAACATATGTGGGAGTATGGGTGCACTTCCCCGTGTCAGCACATATAGAAGCCCACAGATGTTCAGTGTTCATGTGCTATCACCTCCGTCTTATTTTTTTGTGACAGAATCTCTCAGTGAACCTGGAACTCATTGATTCACCCACACTGGCTGTCAAACAATCCCTTGATAAATCTCTAATCTCCACCTCTTCAGTGCTAGGATTACAGACTCACACTAGTACACATAGCTGTGAGTGCTGGGTATCCAATGGAGTTTCTCTTGCTTGCACAACAAGCACTTTATCCACTGATCCCTGAAATAGTAAGCTTTTCAGAATTATTAGAACCAAGCCATATGACAGTTAAAGTGCTAAAAATGAGTCCAAGCTGTGGCTGTAAGGATGGATACCATATCAACTGTTTACTGGAAAAAAAATCACAATCTCATAAACAGTAGGAACTACAACAATCCCTGAAGGATGAGAACAACATGGAGAGGCTACAGAAAATATGCCACCATCTAAAACCCACAGTTAGCGGATAGACTATAATACTGGCTCACACAAAATCAACCAAGAAAACACCATCCATTTCCTATAGATGGGAGGTGTGGTGGGGGAAAGGAATGGACAATACAGCAAAAAGCTCCATCCACCAGAGACTATTGTTTGTAAACTGTAAAACACTTATAAATAAATCTCTGAAGCTAGATTAAAATTCAGATAAATATTCTGAAGTGTGCCCAGATGACAAGTTGAATAGGTGGAAAGGAAATCGACTCTATGGCTGGTCACTGGTTGCCAGTATCATTGTCCTTAAGTAAATGCATGTGCTCAGTAAATGGTCCTCCCCTTCAACACATAGCAGTTTGAGACCCTCATTCCTATAGGTTTAAGTCACTACAAATCTGACAAAGATTGCTGGGAAGTCCACAGGTCCTAGAGGTGAACTTTACTCTTACTTTGCTCAAAGGACATAGCTCAAACTGCTTCTAAATTTGTATCTCCCTGTCTGTTATTCAGTGGCATTCTCAAACTTAATTGAAGACATTTCTGCATGGAATAGATGATGATGAACACAGAAACTCACAATTGATTGAAGTGATAATAAGTCACTGAGGAATGTTTGGCCACAAACTAGACACTATAACATGTCCTTTACCCAAGGGTCAGGGAGTATCACAGAACAGAGAACAAAAGATTGCAACAGCCAGAGGTTGGAAAGGACCAGAACTAAACAGTGTCTTCCTGACATGATAGAACCTGCACTCATGAACTCATAGCATCTGTGGTTTCCTGCACAAGATCAATCCAGCAAGCATTCTAGCATGAAGTCAGGAGGGTTTTGTAAGCTCTGACCCTTAACTGTCAAGTTTTGGACAGTTAATAGATTCTGGGTGAGAAAGTCCATTTTCTTTAAGGATTTGTCTCTTAGTTGTGTCATATTCCAGTAGATGGCTCTATCCCCAGAGCATATGGATAACACAACTTGGAGTTGAGTCACTGGACTACTAAATTTTTTAAAGGAGAAATAAATTGGAGTGGTAAGAAGGTGAGGGGTGATCTAGGAGGAGGTAGTGGGAGGAGTTGGAGGTGAATGTAATCAATACATTGAAGGAAATTCTCATAGAATTTATTTTTTAAAAATTTAAACAGAGCTTTTGCAGGTGATGTCAGAGTTGCAGAAATGCTTAGGGATGAGAATGTTTAAGGATGGGCAAGCACTGGAAACTTGCTGTCATGAAAGCAAAGGGACTCACATACAACACCCAAGGAGAAAGTTCCCTCTGCAGCTATCACTGTGAGAAGAGGTCTACCTTGGTTCTGAGACATGAACAGCTCCAGGGATACTTTTATTTCAGCCCTGCCCTGCCCATAAGAATTTAAATAATACATGCACTGTTGGAAGGTGAAAAAAAAAAAATTATACATGGTTATTTATGCAAGGAGGAATGAGATTGATTGTGCCATTAGAGATTAAGATTTATGGATATTGTCTGAATTCTTAGCAACAAGAATACATATTGCATGTGCTAATGCATTTTTAAGTGATAAATACGAACCCCAGTTCATGAAGCTGGGTTTAATCTGTACATCCTGGTTGAGCAGAACAGGATAAAATGAGATGACTGCTTCTTAGATTTTAAATGAAAATATATGAAGATTTAGTTGTTTGGGCTCACATAGTTTGTCTGGGATCTATTGTTAACTGTACAGATACTGTATAAATTTGAAAAATGGATTGATCCTTAAATGAGCTAATGAGGTTTTCTCAGAATTTATTTCTGAGCAGAGTTGGTAGTGTGGGAAATATTTCATCCAAAGAAGTAAAAATATCAATAGCAGTAAAGAGACTTGTCTTTTTCTTCCCCAAAAGAGTCAATGTAAACTGTAAGCAGTGATTTATCTTACCAATTTTTACAGAAAATTGCTGCCAAGTAGAAATAATTACACTTGGCCTGCATATTTTACTGCCATTTAAGTGATTAACCACACATGAAAGTATCCTGGCACTCATAAGTAGCATATTTTTAACATTTTCATACATTTTTTACTTGAATGAATCTCATACCTGAAGTTATCATATCAAAAAGATATTTCAAACATCCAAAACAATAGGAATATTTACAGTTCTGATACCTTCAAAACTTTTTGCCTGCTACTTAGCTATAGTATATCAAATTGTTATTTCTGTGTACGTAATGACATTTTTAGAGAATATCAGCTTACTGTAAATTTACAGGTTTGACTAACTTCACATGTATTTCATATGTTTCTATTTGTAACGAGCTAATTTAACTTCTCAAATGACCCATACAAATAAATTCCACAGCATCATGTTTTAGCATGAATCCTAAAGGGTTTTATTAATAAAAACAAACCTGGAGCCAGGTATTGGGGTGAACGCTGGAAGATCAGAGAAGCAGAATAAGCCACAGCCACCTCACCTTGCCAGTTTCTCAGATGATCCTGTTTCCTCAGACTGGAAGCCTCTGAGTCCTCATCCAAATGTATCTCAGCTGAACTGCTGCTCAAAAGCCTAAAAGCTAAACCAGCCAAATGCTTCTAGTTTCTGGTCTTCACTCCTTATATATCTCTCTGCTTTCTGTCATCACTCCCTGGGATTAAAGGCTCACTTTCTGGGATTAAAGGAATGAGTCACCATGCCTGGCAGTTTCCAGTGTGGCTTTAAACTCACAGAGATCCGGATGGATCTCTGTCTCCCAAGTGATAGGATTAAAGGTATGAGTGCCACCATTTTCTGGCCTCTGTATCTAGTGGCTGTTCTGTTCTCTGACCCCAGATAAGTTTATTAGGGTGCACAATATTTTGGGGAATACAATATCACCACATTTCCCCTTTTTGTCTGAAACAATAAAAGAAGCCAGGCAGTGGTAGCACACGCCTTTAATCCCAGCACTCGGGAGGCAGAGGCAGGCGGATCTCTGTGAGTTTGAGGCCAGCCTGGTCTCCAAAGTGAGTTCCAGGAAAGGCACAAAGCTACACAGAGAAAACCTGTCTCGAAAAACCAAAAAATAAAAAATAAAATAATAAAAGAAGGTTATAGTCAAGAGTTATATTAACAATGTCTAGTCCATTAACATTTCATAAACTCAGACAAAAAATTTTCATTACTTATCCTATGTAAAACAAGTAGTTCCTTTTAAAAAGTAGATTCAATAATCTCCCTTTTTGTCTTATCATACCCATATACTCTTTTTTCTATATAATAGATTCAGTAAGCTACCTTTTATCATTTTATATCCTCCCCTTTGTCTTTTTAGAGTAGATTCAATGATCTACCCATTTATCCTATTATTTTATCTTTTTTCTCAGAGTAGATTCAATGATCTACCTCATATCTATATTCTCTTCTTCCTTTTTCTTTTTTTAAACAAAAACTCTGAATCTAATCTCCTTGTTCAGCTTTTTTCCTGACCATTAGCAATTAACAACTTGTAACCAACCATCATAAACAATGACAATATCCATAACTCATTACTACTTCATAACTATATTCTCTTTTTTCTTTTTCTTTTTTTAAACAAAAACTCTGAATCTAATCTCCTTGTTCAGCTTTTTTCCTGACCATTAACAATTAACAACTTGTAGCCAACTATCATAAACAATGACAACATCCATAACTCATTAAATGACCAAAATCCTCCCATCCCATCTCTTGGGAATGTGGGTGTTGTGTTTTTTTTTTAATTACTTCCTGCTTTCTGGGGGTGAAGACATCTTTAGGGAATCCTGAAAAGAAAATTTTTGGATTAATTGTCAAGTCCTGTATCATTTGTCCAGTCTCTGCATAATGAGAAAGTGCAGGGCTTGTTTCAAGTCCTTGTTCACGTAGCCTGTCAGGCTGGATCATCTCAGCTAGCCATCTCAAAATTGTCCTGAGTAGTTTGTAGTCCAGAGTCGATCTTTCCGTGGTGTTAATCAGCTTAATGGTTTTACCATAGTCCATGTGGAATCATCATTGTGTGATCCTGTCATCTCTTTGAAGATTTCAAAGTCACTGTTAGGCATGGTCATGGTTCCCTGCAGACATTTTTTTTTCTATTTGCCTCTGCTGTGGTTTGGAGCAATCACAGTCTGATAAATGTCTGTCTCTCAGAACCACGAATATTCTTCCTTAGAAGAGAAAATCTTCACAGCAATTTCTCCCCACCATTTGTCTTGCCAAATTTTTCCAAACTGACCTTTTCCGATGCTTTCCTGTAACATGATGGTCCTGGCAATTCTTCTCTGAACAAGCAGTAGAAAACCCTTTGTCCCAAGTAGCAGCATCACCACAGTCATCAACACGATGAGAAGCAGCCAGCAACTTGGAGCAGCAGCCGCTGCCTCCATGGTCCCACCGCCACTGTTTGTGGCTTGTCTCTGGCCACAGCTTTTCCTTAGCAAGCCTCCTAGGCTAGCCTCAAACTCGGGTTTCTCATTCCTATGCCCCTTCAGCAAATCCTACCAGCATGCTCCACCACAACTGGCTGAGGGTAGCTCAGATCTGAGTGGGGGCCCGAAAGGCCACAGGCAAAAGCAGCTTTTTCATGAATTCATACCACGAACGTTGGGCGCCAGATGTAGCATGAATCCTAAAGAATCTTATTAATAAGAACAAACCTGAGGCCAGGTATTGGGGTGAATGCTGGAAGATCAGAGAAGCAGAACAAGCCACAGCTACCTCACCTCGCCAGTTCCTCAGTTGGTCTTGTTTCCTCAGACTGGATGTCTCTGAGTCCTCATCCAAATGGATCTCAGCTGAAGTGTGCTGCTCAAAGCCTAAAAGCTAAACCAGCCAAATGCTTCTAGTTTTTGGTCTTCACACAATATTACCACATCATGTTTCCCCAATGGATTTAGATTTTTCTAAGGCACATTTCCTCAAGAGTAGAATGCCAAGAGAGTCATGATACTGAGTTTACTTGGTTCATTCTTATCTCAATAATTCATACTTAAATAGTTTAGCTAGGAGTCCTTTTTTTTTCTCATTTTGCCTTCACATTGTGACTCAAAGATGACTCATATTTACACTTCCCCCCTTTCTTTCTTTCCTACTTTTTAAATAAAAAACATAGGCATTGTGTTCTGAACATTTTAATGCCCTTCTCCATCTCCTCACAGATCCACTCCTAATTCCATACCCACACAATTTTGTTTCTTCATCATTTTGTCAACACAATGAGTTCCATTGATGCAACTTATAGATGCACAGGAATGTGGGTGTATACTGGAGCAAGTTAGACGTCCCAGGAGCTATATCATTAAAGAAAAATAACTTCTTCTCCAAGCAGCTATCAATTACCCATAGCTCCTCAGGTAAGAGTGTGACTTCATACCCAACTCCCCTCCATGCGTGGATTTTATCTGTCTTGAGCTGGCGTGATTCTTGTGCATGTTGTAATAACTACTACAAGCTTGTGCGTGCAAATGCCCTGTCATGTCTGGAGAACAGTTTCTTTGTGACATTCACCACCTCCGCCTCTTACAACCTTTCTGTATCCTCTACCAAATGATTCCTGAGACTTAGTTGGAGGAGAGTTTGACACAGTTGTCACAGTGAATGCTTACCAGTCCACAGTCACTTATTCTCTTTACCTGGCTCAGTTAATTGTAATCTACTGTAAAAGAAGTTTTTCTGATGTTTGAGAAATAAACTAATCTGCTAGCATAATGGTAAGCTATTGGGAGTCTGTTTAACACAGTGAACAATTAAAAGAATAACAGTATAAGGTTCTTCCCCTAGCCTATGATGCAGTTTTCCCACTGATTCTTGCCCCATTATCAGATCCAGGTATGGGTTTTGTCTTGTGAAACAGTTCTTAAATAGGATCACTGTGTGGTTGGTTACTCCCATGACACTCCTACCACTCTTACACCAGTGGGCTTCTTTCCAAGCAGGTTGTTACTGCAGATGAAAGGGTTCATCACTGGAGAAGACGGATGATGATTTTTCTCCTATGGTAGTATAAGTACCACCTTTGAGGACTGAAAACAAGCTAGTAGGCAGTGATGAAGCTTCATTTTTCCCATGTTCTATGAGTATCCAGGTAAAGTCTTTGCAATAGGGTACCTATTTTAGTCTGTTATAACTTTTTCATTGATAAGACTACAAACTTCAGGAGGGAAGCTTGATAGAGAATTGACATGCCAGGGCAGGCTTCATTCCCAAGACTAAGTGGGCAATTCTAACTAAACTTTATGGGGAAAGGGAAAAAATTAGATAATTCAAAGTTGGGTGTGAAAGGATGTGAGGGCAGTTGTGAAAGGTGTTGGGGCAGGTAGGTATATATGTTCAAATATATTGTATGGAATTTTCAACTAATTAATAAATACATTGTTTAATAAAGGAATATGGGTGATGCAAGCAGTGCCATAACGAAAACATTGGTGACAGCTCAAGAAAGACACCTGGAGCTCCCTTTGGGCAGCTCCACTCACAAGTCTCAAAAACTGTGTAATGATCCTAGGATCTGAGACAAGAATTTGTGAATCTTTTAAGTTTCATGAGCATTCTGAGCCTAGTAAGTTAAATGAGTTTCCTAGGTCTTAGGACCCTCCTTCTCTTTCCAGGAGTGAGTGTTTCACTTAAGAGGACACAGCTATGCAATGTGCATTTCACACATCAGGGACCTCAAGCAATTCAGAGCAAAAGGAGTGAGGCCAGGAAGAGAGATGAAGGTGGAGTAGAGCCTTGAACTCTTTAAATACACATTGTACATAAGAATTAAAGATTATTAAATAGTGAGGCATTTGCTTCAGAAATTAAACCCAGGGAATTTACAGACACACACATATACAAATACACACATGTAAAACAAATATATATGTATACACACACACATTTAGAATTCACACACACAACTTTTTTCCTTTACAGTCATTCAAAGCAGCATGCATAAGACAGAAAGCAAAAGTTCTCATCTTTGAGACAAACTAGAAAGTGGGAGAAAAGGTTTTCTGGCTATATATATATCAGATTGAGGATTAAGGTCTCAAATATATAAAGAACTTCAAAAAAACAAAACATAAATAACAATTGGTAAATCAGCTATAGATCTGAAAAGAGTTCTGAAAATAAGAAATACTAATAGCTAATAAACATTTTTAGAAATACTCAACATCATTAATCATCTGGGAAGTGAAAATTAAAACTACTTTGAGATTCCATCTCACACTAGTCAGATTGGCTATCATCAAGAAATCAAATGATAACTAATGTCGATTAGGATGTGGGAAAAGGAGAAGTCTTATTTATTGCTGGTAAGAGTGAAAACTGAGGTAATCACTATAGAGGAAACCAATATAGAGGTTCCTCAGAAAGCTATAAATAAGATTATCATATTACCATATTCTATTTCTGGACATATACCCAAAAGACTCTAATTCCCACTATCAAGATCCTTTATCAATCATGTTCATTACTGCTCTATTCATAACAGCTAGGAAATAGAATCATCCTATGTGTTCATGAACTAATGAATGGATAATGAAGATTACTACAAGTGGCTAATGGACTCTTGCTGGGGATGTCTTTCTGTATACTGTGACTGTGTTGCTCTGATTGGTTGATAAATAAATTGCTGATTGGCCAGTAGCTAGGCAGGAAGTATAGGTGGGGTAAGCAGAAGAGGAGAATTCTGGGAAGAGGAAGGCTGGGTTGGGAGTCAGCTCAATTCCTACAAGTTCTGTGTCCTAGTCTTTCTAGCCCTCAGCAATAGGATCTTATCTTCAAGTGTTGGGAGGCAGCCAAGGTCAATACAGTAATCAGTATTGGTTTGGGGTAATCTCTGACTGACCAGAAATTCAAAAGAGGTTTTACATGTCTTACACTAGGGGTTTATTAGATAGCCTATGTCTCTCGGGGACAGCATTATCATTCCAAGTACCGTAACTCCATTTGATACGTCTCTGATCTATCTATCCATCTATCATCTATCTACCTATATCTATCACCTATTTATCTTGATTTTCCCCATCACTCATGCTGTGTTAAGTAAGCTTATAAAACAATATTTCCTTGTGCCCCATTCAAATACCCCAATGTTATTTACCTCTCCTTTCTTTCACTTTCTCTGTATTACCTCCCTTTCCCCCATTCCCCAGATAAAGTCCCTTATTTTTTCCATTTCGCCTTTCTTGCACCGGTGTTCTACTGCCTCTCTCTTGAGATTCTTCTCCCTCCTTCACCAGAGGTCCCCTTTTTACTCTCCTGGCTTCTGCAGTTACTTCAGGTTATATACTCATATAGAGATTTACAGCTAGTATCCATAAATAAGAGATAACATACAACCTTTGCCTTTCTGTGTCTAATGATCTCACTCAGTATAATACTTTCCAGTTTTAACCATTAATCTGAAAATTTTATGTTCTCATTTTATTTACAGCTGTATAGTATTCCACTATGAATATGTACCACATTTTCATTATCAATTCACCAGTTGAAGGAAATTTAAGTTGTTTCTATTTCCTATCTCTTATGAATAGAACAGCAGTGAACCTAAGTGAGCAAGTTATCTCTATGGTAGGAAATAGAGTCCTTAGGGTATATGCCAACGAGTGGTATAGCTGTGTCACATGGTAGATCTACATTTAGATTTTTCAGAATTCTCCACACTGAATTCAATACTGAATACATGAGTTTGCAATTCCACTAACAATGATTTTCCCCCTTCCATTTCCATGTATGCTTATCATCATTTATTCTCAATTATTTTCTTTATCTTAGTCATTCTGACTAGGGTAAGATAAAACCTCAAAGTAGTTTAAATTTGCATTTCCCTAATTACTAAGGATACTGAGCATTTGTTAAGATACTCCTTAGCAATTATTATTTCTTCTTTTGAGAATTCTGTGTTAGGTCCACAGTCCATTTTTCAAATGGAGTTTGCATATTCTGGATATCAATCTTCAATTGTATCTATAACTGGGAAACATTTTATCCCACTCTACAGGCTTCATCTTCATTCAACTGGTTGTTTCTTTAAGTGTACAGGAGCTTCCATTTTCCTAAGCCAATATGACTTCTAACTGTATTTCAAATGCACATCTTTATACCCACAAATAAGTATAGCTCTCATCACTCATCAAAGAAGCTTCTTTATAAAGCAGAAGTATATAATCTAGAGATCCACAACTGGTCAAAATTCAGAGTAAATGAACATGTGATGTCAACCTCTAGCTGGCATACTTGCAACACAAACCATACACATGAAACTCAGGAAAAGTCACAGAAGAGGAAGCAAGAAGAGATTGTAAGAAACCGAAAACTAGCACACTTGCTGTGAGATAGTGTGTTCTAAACACGACAGGGATGCTTCACCTATGAAATTTCAACAGTGCAGTCGCCTAAACAAGACCTGAGTGATGACAACACCAGTTGGCATCCCAATATGGATGCTATAAATTTCACAAGGCCCATTTCTAGATGAAGAGCTATAGGCAATCAGTGGCTACTGAGAGAAGGAAAACATTGTTTTCCCCAGAAATAGACTATGGTATCCCAAGGGATCAGCCTTACACACACCTACATAGGAGAAACACTAAATGGGCCTAGTATAATATATATGTGTTTATTGAATGATGACTTTTTTTAAAGAGGTTGTGAATTTGAGAGGGAGTGAGGGGATACAAGGAGGATTTGAAAGAAGTGGAACTATGTAAGTATAGCGCTCATGTATAAAATTCTCAAAAATATTTAAATTAAAAATAAAAAATGAATATCTTTTAAAAATAGAACAAGATTGTCCAGTGCTCCCCTCCCCCAGGCACCATAAGCTATCAAAGAAATAGTCCAGTGCAAGGCATGGGTTATCTCCTTTTGAGCTATTGTCAGTGGGGCTCCATAGATCCCACACACAAACATTTCAGGCTATTGTCATTGCTCTTGGCTATCTTCCAAAACTTTGTAGTAAGAACTTATTGCTGAAGACACTACATTCTTGAGCCACAGAACATGGAAGACTCAAGCTGATACTGACCTGGAATTTTCATTCCTACTGGCTAGTTTTCTTGGCGGTGGAATGCACTATGCATACTACTGGGTTGGGAGGAGTGATCAACAGTATACCTAGATGTTGTCCTGTTGAGCTACAATAACGAATGGCCTCACAAGATAAGCCCACTGGTACACCAGTGGCATGAATGTTCTGGGAGTAATGAACCACTTTAGATTTAGATAATTAGATTCAAAACCTTCTTCACAAAACAGAATTCCTATCTTGAACCACTAACTGGGTCAAAAATATATGGATGGCTAGCTCATAGGCTCTAGGGGAGAACCTAATACTATTCATCTGCTAAATATGTGTAATAATAAACTGCCCCCTAAGTTCTTATCTTTATACCCATATATTAGAGCATCTCTCTGCTCTCATCAAAGCTTCTTTTTACGGTAGACAGAAGTTAACACAAAGACCTACAACTAGTCAACACATAAAGAGTAAGAGACTAGGAGTTCTCAGCTCTAAATGGATTGTCTATATTATACCCTCTTTCTCCAAGACTCATTGATAATCATAAAAGAGAGGGTGAAAATATTGTAAGTGCCAGAGATAGTGGATGTCTGCAGTAAAACAGTGTTTGGTAGACATTTCAACACCATTGTATACACAAACTCACAGATGTGACTGCTTGCACAAAATCATGTCAGCTAAAATTTCAACATGGATAAGAGGGACTCAGGAAGTTGCACCCATAGCTGAGAAGCTATTTATAACTAATGGCTTCTGGGGTTGGAAAAAGTGAGTTTTCTTCAGAGGTGTGACCGCTAAAGCCTAACTGTGATGTGGTAGGTGGACGTACACCCATGCAGATGTAGGCAATATTATGTGTACTGTTACTTCTGAACTAACAATTCACTAAGCTACTTTCATGTTTTTAAGCATGAACAGATCTTTGCAGCTACCAATCCTGTAAAAAAGAAGGAAAAAGAAAAGAAACACACCACCTCAGTCTCTGAAAAGAATGTGTCTGAATGAGTTCATGTGAGGAAAACGGCTCAGTGGGACATGGGTAATGAGGGAAATGAGAATGCACAGTGTCAAGGAGTAGAGGCTTCCAATTGCAGTCTCTAGTAGCATCAGCGGTGAAACCTGTACTTCTTTTGCTCACCTAATTGCAGCCATTTTAGGGGAAGTGTAGCTGGCTCCTGCTTTGAGAACACTGCTTAGATCCAATTGGTATATGGAGAGAGGTAACACAAAGTATTTTGGGTGCTTTCTGACCTTTGCAATCCTCTACCTCCATCACTGACTTGAACCTGTCACCGAGGCTGGTTACAACCAACTTTATGCAGATGCCCCAGGTAGTGTCCTGCCCTGAAGCTATACTACATGCCTCACCAGTCCCAATCCAGGGTCTTGGAGACCAAGCAAGGGTCCAGACCACTGAAAATATCTGAATCTGTCATCTCATACAGTTCCACTGGCTGTTATAGGAATTAGCCAAAAGCTATCCTGGATCAGAAAAACTGAAATTGTGCCCTAAACCTACTCTGTCTACTCCAGAGGGTTCTGCATGTGTAGGAGAATTGTGCTGTGAGGCAGGGGAGGAAAGGGACTGACTTCTCCAATCCAGAAACTGATGCAGGGAGCTGGAATTGTGTTGTCAGGTCATCAATGAGCATCTTAACTGGTTTCTGCTGCTTGCACTAAACACTTGCCTTTAATTCTCCAGCTCCAAGAGCATGGTGGTCATCAAGGTCATCCATAAAGGAGACATAGAAGAAGGTTCAAATCTCCTAGAGTGGGTTTCAAAACTAAGTCCAAAGTCCTTCCTTCCTAGGAAGGTCAGGGAGTGTGCATAGGTGAGGGGCTGCCCCAGGTAACCATAACAAACACTTGCTACACTCAAGTTTGCCAAAGTAAAACAGGTGCCAGTGAGCAGTTCTCTGCAAGGTCCCAGGCCCACTGCACATGCTCAGGCCCCCTTGAAGACTCCTTGCCCAGCTCATCTTATGTTACCATACAGGAAACATGACAAGAGCTGGCAAGAACACCCAGAAAGTTGAATACAATTTAATGAGGAACATAGTCAAAGTTTTGGATTCTTCCTTAGGTGGATTCTGTGTTAGACACAAAAAAGAGGCCATGAGGTCAGAGGACAGATACCAGACTAGGAAAAAAAGGAAGACAGCTTTTCCTAGTTGTCACATTAGGGTTTATTGATGGCCTGAGATAGCTGCTCCAGCATGGGCCCACTAATGGAATATTGTCCTGTAAGAGAGCTGTAGAAAGCATTAATATGAAGAATATATAAAATACACTGTAACTATAAACAATACATGAAACTCCTCTTGCAGAAAAGGCTCCTGTACAGGCAGCTTTGTGGTAATCAGGTCAGTGTGTGTGTGTGTGTGTGTGTGTGTGTGTGATTTCTGTCCTAGCCACCAGGCAAAAGTGGCATAGTCGATACTCTCACAGTGATGAATGGCTTTATTCAATTTGAACAAGTGTATCCCTGCAAAGAACAAAGTGTCTCCATAGCAGGCTGAGTTCACCCTGGAAGTACTTGTCAGGACACAAGTTCCCCCACATAAATCCACTCAAATTGAGACATCAGTGTGAGCTTGGCTGTCCAGCACTCTACTAGGCAAAACTTCAGAAACATTTTCCTTTCTGGGGGATGATAAACTATAGCCCAGTGATAGTTTCTAGAGAGCATTATGAGACAGGAAATGTTTTTTAATGATTAGACTAAAAAATTAGAAACTGCTTTATGATGTATGAAAACAATATAAAATTCCAATCTCATGTCCTTAAATAAAACTGTACCAGAACACAAGCACCCTGGCTCGTTTGCACTACTTCTGTAAGACTCACAGTAAGTGAAAGGGATGCACACCTGAAAGTCTTAAAATGTTTAGACTCTATCTTATAATGCACCAGACTGTGTCCCTCCAACATTCAGACAGCAAAGCTCGGATTCTCGGGGTCTTACACTGTAACTTTACCAAAGACAGATCTTTAGAGGGGTAATTAGGTGGCACGAGGTCTTGTGTACCAGCCACGTGCCCTGAGGACTGACATCTCTGAAAGAAGAGGCAATCCAGACCCAGATATTTGCTTGGGCAGACCATGTGAAAAGAAGGCAGGAAGACAGACAGATGAGAGTCAGGACACCCACCCGCACCAGTATTTTAACCTTTGACTCTGTCTCAAGGCCAATTCTGTTAGGCAAGTCACTTGGTCTGTGATATTTCATGTTAATCCAAGAAAAATAATATGTATCATTTGCCTAAAATGTGTGTTGAACCAAATCCTATGCTATATAATATTGCTTTAAAACTTAGTTCATGGTTCTGGGGTGATGGCTTGGTATATAAGAGCATTAACTCTACCAGCCTGCAGATCTGTGTTCAAATCTCCAGCACCCACATAAGACACTGAGCATGGCTATATGATCCTGAAACACTGAGCAAAGAGAGACGTGAAACAGAGTGGCATCCAAACCATCTTTCCAGGCATAAATAGGGGTGCTGTGCTTCTTCCCACAGACGGCATCTGCAGGGTCCTAGGTAGAGGTGGAAGTAGAGAGTCTGTACAGCCATATTCCTTTCAGCCATGTGTCTGCCTCCATAATTCTGGTCAACTCCAAGCTGCTTCACTTACACTGCAGCAGCTCCTGGATATCATGGTCTAGAAGCATCTCCTCAGGCCACACAGTATTTAATCCTCTTCCAGCTTTCATTGTGACAGGGCCTTGTTTCTGTGTCTTTCTTCACCTCTTCTCTCTTAGAAATACATAAGACATCCTGGGATGTTTTGTTATTGAAAGCATGTCTCTCTGCATATCTCATTTTAAAGGACAATAGGGTGCTTATGTCTTGCCTGCTCTTGTGAAAAAGACTATCAGTACCTGACTGCTTTGCTACTTCACAGTCATGCAAATTGCACTGGAGGAGAGGGCTCCTCTCCACTCTGAGGCACAGAAGACCTCCAGAAGGCAGCAGCTTCTCATAACAGCTCCATAGTGACCAAATATGACCCGGACACAAAATATATCTCGGCATTTCCAAGTGTGCATATAAAGCAATGAGATTTTGATGAAAGTGTGATCATGTTTGGTAAATACATTGATATAACAAATCACTTGTAAATGCTTGGCCTTTAACCACATTTTTAAACAATATCAAGGATGTATTTATTATATACCAAGAGAGATAACACCTCTTCCCTAACCTCTGATAACTACAAATAAGGGAAGAGCACTACAGTCACCAATAGTCTGGGATATTGAATGTTTGTCTTCAAGGCTACCAGTGCTTTCTACAATCATCCATTCAGCAACTAGTATGAATAAAAGTGCTGGTCACACGCCCACATTTTTCAGGCGTTATGCTAGAAGCCATACTGAAGGAAGACATGGTGCCAGCTTCAAGAAAACAGGACTGTGGAGGAGACATGAACGTGCAGGTAAGAGCAGCTAATATAGCTAAGAATAGATATTTCCTAACCAGACCCTGGGGACGTTGGCCCTGGATAGGAAAGGGTTGGGGCGAAGAGTAAAAGAATAGTCCTTAAAGAACAAGAAATATTTGATTCACCTGAGTTAAATCTTAAAGAATATTGAAGATTTCACTAAGTGAAAACGAGGACAAAGAAAAGGGCAAATGTGCCTCCAGGACGAATAAAAGCTTCACATGAAACGTAGAAAGTGTTTCTGTGATAACACGAAAGCTTTTGTTACAGGACTTTTTGAAGTGGAAGGCAGTGCATCTCTTCTTTACAAGGTAACACTCCTCTGAAATCCTCACCTCCCCATGTCCTGCTGGAACTGTCCTGCACCCTGATTCCTTCATGTCCTCTTGACTAAGTCAGCTATGCTTGTAAGGACCTGCTACTGCCAGACACCGCCACAGATCCTGAGGGTATGAAAGCGACAACCAGGAACATATACCCAGTCTTTAAGGAATAGTTATTTTAATGATCTAAAAATAAAACTGGTGGGCATTTTTTCTTTTTTTCAACTTTTTTTTATTTTATAATTTAATTTAATTTTATATATCAGCCCCAGATTCTCCTGTCCTCCCTCCTCCAGCCCCTCCCCCACCCATTAAAGGCTAGGCTCACAACCAAAAACTAGTAGGCATTTTTAAAGTGAAAGTTCTCATTCATTAAAAAAAGGTACTCATTATGAATGATAATTATGAATGATTAAAAAAGAAGAACTTGTGGCAAATGATGATCCACTCACAAAGGAGAACCTGTCCAACGAGGTAGATGTTCACATTTAACTGAATCAAAACTGCTCAGAATCTTGATGTTGGCTGCTTGGTAGCATCAGCCACATCTCGGGTGCTCAATGCCCACATGTGGCTAGCAGAGAACACAGTGAACAGAGTGGGCTGAAGAACGTTTCCAGAATCAGGACTGTTCTGTGTGACAGGACCGATCTTAAAAACCCCCCATGACTGACAGAGAGGCCCATTGCCTGACAGTTAATGTTGTACACTAACTTCTCTACACGCTCTATTGTGTTTAAGTTTTAACGAGATCACCGTTACTCCTTTCACATTATGATCTCAATGTGCTTTGAGAATGACCTCTTTGAGTATCAGTTCACATTTTGGACACAAAACTCAAGTGCACTTTCACTGCCTTTGTGCCTAAAATTCTTTGCAATAATAGCAAAAGGATAATAAAGATCTACAATGATTATTTTTAACTGGGGAGGCTTTTGATGGATTCTAGGAGTGTGTGGATACAGAACAAAAGAGAGACCAAGAACAACAGGAAAGTGACCTGGTAAGAAATTAACATTCAGAACTGAACAAGCCAGGAAACAGGAGAGCCAGGGTAGAGTCACACTGCAAGTGCTTCCCTCCCCAAGCCAGTAAACTTTGTAAGCCAAGAAACAAATGAGATATTAAGATAAAATAATAAGCAACAACCAAGATCCACCCTGGAGGAGTCAGGCCCAGCATCGTGAAGAAATAAGGAAGTCACTAGAGGGGACGACCCACCAAGCAGAACCATAAAGGACATTACACAGGGTTCTGATAGGCTGGTTCCAACACTGCCCTGCACAACACTGACTGGATGTTGGTAATACTTCGTACCAAAAGTCAGTGCACCAAGAGCTAATACGTGCAGTCTCAACACTCACCCAGATATTTTAGAGCATTAATCTTCAGTATTAATGATGAATGATCAATGAAGCCTCATCATGCATTCTCTAGACACTCAGAAGGAAACTAGAAAGAATTAAATATCTATACAGACTAAATTTGGGTTAAAATTCAATCAGACACACAAAGTGGTGGAACCATTTCTCACAGCCTCTTTCCAGTGAGGTAATATGTATCTCACTAAGAGCCATGAGTGTGGCATCCCCACAGACTAGACCAACAATAAATGTGTTAATAATCAAAGCAGACTGTATTTCTTGCTCATGAAAATTATTCTAATTCTAACTAAAAGAACCCAAATTATTCCTAAAACATGTTTGTGTTACTCGTGTTCTATTTCCATAAATCAAACTTGTAAACTGATCTATTTAATCACAGTCTTGAATTCAGTGAGTCCATTCAGCTCAAATTCTTTCTAGACCACATTCTGAAGTCAGAAAACCTTAGGTTAGAAGAGTTCTCAGTACTTGAGATAAAAGCTATTTGTGTATGAAAAAGTTCAGAAAGAATATAGAAGGGCAGAGCTAAAAAACCTGAAGCAAAACTAAAAGGAGAAAAATGGAAAAAGCAGATGACAGGGATGGTTGGCTGCGGTGTGATTCAAGTTCAAATTAAAGAATAAAGCCAGTAAAAATGACAAGGATGTGGGGAAAAGACAGGAAGTGTGTGTGTCACCCAGGAAACCCAGGGACTGAGGCATAAAATGAAATGGAGCTGGAGAAAATGGAGACTTAACAACCGTCATTACCTTTGATTTATATAATCCAGGGTAAGTGCCTGTAAGAACAACATTCAGTGCACACGGAGTTTCAATTTTTTCAGCCATTCTCTTTTAGGAAGATTTATTTGCAATAGCATTTACAGGTTAAAATTCCATAGCAAGGATGAAATGTCACTGTAAATATTGCCCTACATTCAATCTTGAAAAATTTAGCACAAAGTACTGAGATTGTTTTTAAATAATATAAATTATTTTTAAAGAATGTACTAAAGCAAATAGCAGTCAGTCCAACTTATGTTTCTAATGCCAGTGTGGCCACATTAAATGCTCCTTTTATATCACTGCCTTTCTACATCATGATCAGTCAAAACAATATAATAATTAAGGTGTGTGTGTGTGTGTGTGTGTGTGTGTGCATGTGTGTATATGTATCTGTGTGTCCTTTCATGGAAGTACAAGTTTTTTTCATATACAGTTTTTTACTAATAAAAATTAGTAATTTACAAAGTATTAACTTGTTTTGGGAATTAGATAAGGCATGGGCTTCTTCTACTTCCCATGTACAGATATGTCTTTCTTGAACATACATATTAATATATCATGCAGTGACTATTTTTGTTACTATCAATAGTATTAAAATTTCAATTCAACATCCATCCCTATCACCACTTAAAGGCTTCCAAATATAAATGCTCATCTTAAACAAAATTACCAAATATCACATGAATTTCAAATTATCAAAATATTTAATTAGAATTATATGTATTGCATCCATTTTCTTTCTCACTGTTTTTGAACAAGGTCATCACATTTGCTCTTCCTGATCTGACAACAGGTTCTTATGCCACACACAGTAGGTTTCTGCCCTTGGCTGCGGAACAAGACTTCACAATCTTTCTATAGTGGACCTCTTTGCAGATCTTTATTGAATAATTTAGATGATCTTCTGTGATGCTCAAGTATTTAGTCATCTGCAAATAATTAAGATGTTTCTCTACATGTTAGAAGCCTTGTACCTCGGCTGAAATAAAGCCTGATTGCTTTGAAACAAGAGAATGGGGATTGTGTCTAGAATCAATAAACCCGATGATGACAAAGCAGGAGACAGAGCATCAGAACACAAGTATGCAAGTCAAAAACCTGCCTGTGTCTGTCTACAATCTCATTGCTATAGAGCAGAGACTAGTGGGTCGCTTATGCAATGGTCTGGACAAATCAGTGTGCTCCATGTCCAGAGAGACTTCAACTCAAAAAAATACAGGAAAGGGATACCTGACATTAACCTCTGGTCTCTTTGAGCATTTGCATTCACAATGCACACATGCACACATCATACACACAGTGTCTCAATCTATCCCTGTTTATTTTAGTCTCTTCCTCTTTCTGGTGATACACTGACTATTACAGAATCATTTGCTTCAACTAGAGGATTAGATGGAGATTTAAAAGTTCACCTGAATTTTTATAACTATAACTAAATTTTTTCAGCCTCTATATCTCTTGCCCTACATGAAGCTACTGCATGAGGGACAGAGGGAGAGAGCATAGGGAGAGACTACTGGAATGGGGGGGGGTGGCATTTACAGGGAGAAGTGGAAACCTAGTGCAGGGGAAACTTCCTGGAACCTGTGAGAGTGCCCATAGAGAGGATTCCTAGTCATGGAGGATACAGAGCATGAACAGGCCATCTTCAGTAATCTGACAAGGCTGCCAGTGGTGGGACCGGGAAAACAACCTAGCCACAAAACCTTAGATGCACACTTGATGTACCTTAGATGCCTACAAGATGTACCGGAGCAAAAGTGCAGAAATTGTGGGAGTGGCCAACCAGGGACTGGTCCAGCCTGAGTCCCATACCATGAGAGAGAGAGCTCACGCCAGGACCCAGAGGTGAGATAGCCTAGAGACCTAGGATAGAACCAAATACGACTGGCAAAAAAAAAAAAATGTCAATGAAATGATGATTCCTAATGATGTTCTGCTATACTCATAGATTGGCATAAAAGAGGCTTACTCTAGTGGCTGATTGGAACAGATGCAGAGACCCACAGCCAAACATTAGTCAGAGCTCAGGAACCCAGTAGCAAAAGAGGAGGAGGAAAGATTATAGGAGCCAGGAGGGGAACAAAGACACCAGGAGAACACAGGCCACAGGATCAACTAAGCAGGACTCATAGGGGCTCCCAGAGACTGAACTGACAACCACCGAACCTGCGTGGGTCTGCACTAGGTCCTCTGCATATATGTGGTTGTTTAGCTTTGGGTTTTTGTGGCTTTCCTAACAGTGAGAGAAGGGGGTGTCCTGACTCTTTTGCCTGCTCTTGGGGCCCTTTTCCTCCTACTGGGATGCCCCATCGAGCCTTGATAAAAGGGGTTTTGCCTAGCCTTATTGCATCTTGTTATGCCATGTTTGGCTGGTATTCCTAGGAAGCCTGCTCTTTTTCTGAAGGACAATGGAGGAGTGGTGGATATAGGTGAGAGGACAGGTGGAACTGGGAGGAGTGGAGGGAGGGGAGGCTGCAGTCAGAATGTGTTCTATGAGAGAAGAATACACTTTAAAAAATACAGGTTCATCTGATTTTTTATTTTTATGGCTATAACTAATTTTTGTGGCCTCTGTGTCTATTGCCCCACAAAGGCACTGCATGAGTAAATGTCCCATACAATGATGAAAGAAAACCCTTGCAAAGGTAAACACACTTTTAAGATGCAATCTTATAGACACTCCCTTTGGTGTTTTCCCACATGAGGTGAAAACTTACTTTAGAACAAAGCAAGTGGCAAGTAAAATGTCTTTCTCAAAGCAACCATTAATTATACCATGGTAAAATGAGGCAATAGATAATCATTCAGGGCTGAAAATAAATACCAAGCTACGCATATAAGTGAATGAAGCCAATCTGAAAAGATTACCAACTATGTGACATTCTAGAAAAATATCACTGTGGATATCAATAATTTCTAGAATTTGGCCAAAAGGGGAGTAGTAGGCAGAGGAGACTTTTATACCTGTGACAGTACTCAATGCTGGGATAGTAGATGCATGTCATTGTATGTTTGCCAAAAATGACTTTCCTGTTGGCCTTGGGGTCTGGGTGCTAATAGAGTGTTGGTGTACATTCAACAGCTGTAACAGATGTACCTTCTGGTATGGGATGTAATTAGAAGAAGCTATGAAGTTGAGGCTGTGTGTATATAGTGTCAGGGTGAATTTGGGGAACCTATGTACTTCCAACTCAACTTCCTTGTAAGCCTAACTCCGCTCCGAAATTACAAATTCCATTAAAAATAAGAAACACTTCCTTGATGGTCTGAAACTGAGTTTTACCTAGAAGTCCTGTACTTTTACTTGCTCTACCTGCCAGCAGTGCTAAAGGAGCACTGGGATTTTCAGTTACACAATTCTCAATGAATGTCTGAATACCTTTGGCATATTTTGAGCTTCCTTCTCCCACCTCAGCAGGTATGTCTCATTATCTGTCCAGCCTAGACACCCTGTCATGTGGAGAGTGAAGAAGAGGTGGGCTATATACCCTAGTATTGGATTACTGCATTTCCTACAGTTTGGCTCCCTCTAATGAACTGTATTGTAAAGAATCATAAAGACTATTTTCGTGTCAACATCTAGCCTTGTAAATGAACATTCTTTGTTTACATAAGCCTTATATTTGAGCACAGGCTTCTTTGTTTACATGTGTATTGTTTCAGTCATTTCATTAAGGTCCTGTGAAGTCAGGAATTGCTATTTCAATTGTTTTGGTATTCCTTAGTAACTGAGAGTGACATCAAAAGAACACTCTGCATAAATGCTAGTTAAATTATTCTTCTCCTGTCTCAGATATTTTTAAAGTACTACATCTGACCTTTAATGCAACATGCTTTTTTTTCTGATAATAGGACTATCTGTGAGAAGCTCATTTACATGGTATCTGTACGAATTTTGTATTTTATTTTTTCAAGGAGTAATCCCCACCAATCTCCACAAGGCCATGATTAGAATCTCTATATTTCTGAAGCCACCTGTCAACACAACTGTGCTTGAATAATTACATTCAGCAATCTATAACCTCAGGCAATTCCACTTGCTATAGCTATACTTATGCTGAAAATTTTAGGTATCAGCACATCACCAAGCTAACAATAAAGCTCATGAAACTGAACCTATTATCTGCAAATGCATATCCGGATACTTGCCTCTTGGAGAGAAGTCTATCATAGAGTCTGACACACATCACACACCCCCACTGTCCCTCCACATACATACAGTGTTATTGATGGTAAGTACCAACTAAGGGCTGTCATCAGCCATAATCAGCCTATCTGCATGGGATCGATTTAATTTGCCAACATAAAATAGTCTCACTTTTTACCTACCTCAGTTAAGCAGATGTCTGACAAGACTCAGAGAGTCATAATTCCCACACTGATGACTACCAGTCACTAATTACAATGAACATTGGATACTCTTCACTTTAAAGGGGTGTTATGAATATGAAGAAAATTTAAAGCTACTCAGAGGCTTTCACAGAGACTTTTATTGGAAGATTTTTCTTCAAATTCTAAATCCAAGATAAAATACCTCAACATAGTATCCATTTTTAATGACTCTTAAGCTAGAATATAAATCCCTATTCAGTATGTATTAACTCTCATCAGGATTTAACAACTGGCTCCTCTTGCCTCTGTCCATACCATATACAAATCCCTGGTGTAGCCACGGTAGATCCAGGTGGGGTGGGGCTGTAGAACATTTAGCTGCCGGTTAAAATGAAGATGGATGAAATTAAGAGACAATCTGTGTTCTCCTTCACCCCCAGAGTCCTGTGACAGCTCCCTCCACGTCTAACCCCTCCTGCAAGAAAGAGACAAATTAGGGGTTTTATTATTTATTCTCAGTGAACAGAGAAACCCTGAGGGGAATGTGTGGGCTGCCAAACATTAAGACCAAAGGGTGCAATGAGAAACCAGAGTCTGGGTCTTAAGTGTTTATGTAAGGGAGAACAAAAAAGAAGAAAATTTGTTAAAGGAGAGAGAGAAATAACTATAGAAAATACATATTCTTAAGCAAAATCTGAGAATTCAGACCCATCCTTCTCATTCAGATTTCATTTGTTTCACCCTTGGAATAAAATATAGTGATGCTCAGAAATAGAAGCAAAAATTGGCAGCCTGCTACCAGTGTGAAATGGGTCCAAACGCAATAAATGACACTTCTTATCAACAGTGATCTCTGACATGATGGAGTGAATTGGCCACACCACGCACAGTGGAGCCAATGATCACTCCCTCTACCTACACAAATACATGCTCTGTGATGTATGTACTTTTGGAGAACACCCACTGGCATATGAAAATCCTCACCAGATGACAAAACATATTATTAAAAATAAATGAAAAATCTATATCCTTGCTTTAGAACAGATGATTCTGATTTGCTGCCTATGTGCATAAGCTTGCATGAAGCTATGGATATATGAGGTACACAGTCCACACCAGGGCCATCAGGTGTCCACTGATCATATTGCCCCTTGTATGGGACATGAAGTGACTCTGGTAGTTTTCCTTTGCCTACTCTGTGATTTTTTTTGATGAATTTTCTATAATAAAGCTCTTAGAAATGGACTTAGAGACCACAATGGAGCTATACCTGAAAAAAATGGGCCATTTGGGAGTGTGGTCCTTTGGCTAGCCATGTAATTGTGCTTCATTAATTACTGGCAATCTTTATGCTCCCTTTGACACTGCTAACCATTGCTACACACATGGATCTAAGATCTAACATCTAGAGTCCATGTTATTTTCTGTATTGACATCTGGAAAAAGAGAACTGTAACATGAATCTTAAAAGGTCTTATTAATAAAAACAAACTCGAAGCCAGGTATTGGGGTGGATGCTGGAAGATCAGAGAAGCAGAACAAGCCACAGCCAACCTCACCTCACCAGTTCCTCAGCTGATCTTGTTTCCTCAGACTGGAAGCCTCTGAATCTTCATCCGAATGGATCTCAGCTGAACTGCTGCTAAAAGCTAAAAACTTAAAAAGGCTCTAGTTCCTGGTCCTCACGCCTTACATACCGTTCTGCTTCCTTCCATCACTTCCTGGGATTAAAGGCATGAGTCACCATGCCTGGCTGTTTCCAGTGTGGCTTTGAACTCACAGAGATCCAGATGGATCTCAGCCTCCTGAATTCTAGGAGTAAAGGTGTGTGCGGCCACTGCCTAACCTATGTTTAATATAGTGGCTGTTCTGTCTCTGACCCCAGGTAAGTTTATTGCGGTGCACACATATCCACCACAGAGAACCTATCATTACCTAATCTGGAGCTCCTCTCCCTGCTCTCATCAAGATCAATGAGTTAAGCAACCCCCCTTTTTATAGAACCAGGTGTTAATCACACTTATCTGTGAGCAGCAGGCTTCCCATCCTTATTCCCTATGGGAGCCACCTTTATCCCATGTTACTACAAACCCTGCCTCCTACAACCCCCCAGTTTACTCCCTGTCCTGAGTTCAAGTACTCCTACTTTCACATGGCCCTGTCTGGCTCACCGTGCCCTCCTGGCCCAAGCTTGGGCTCCTCAGGACATTGTACTTATCTATCCAGTAATGGATGCTGGGATTTCATCATTCTCTGTCCTTGAGATATGGATCTATCCTGTAGGAAAAGAAGTGAGGGGTGATTTGAACAACACATTTCATAGTTGATTAATTCCCCTTAAATCTCCTTGAGCTCTTCCAAGGAAAATCTGAGCTTCTGTGACAGGCAATTCAAGGCCCAGCTTCCCTTTATGCCATGCCACAGCATACATCTCCCTGATCCTCTGTTTTCCAATGTAAAGAAAAGTAAAAAAGAAGTTGGTTACCTCCAAGGTATGTGTGCCACTAAAGCACCCTTAGTGATCTTGCCCTGTTAGTCATTGTAGTGGTGAAAACACCTTGAAATACACATCTCCCAAGATGACGTGTCGATTACATTCATTGATATAGGATGATCCATTTTAATTGTGCGTAGGGCCATTCCCTAGGCAAGAGATACTGGACAGTATAAAATCAAAAAAATCGAGCTTAGCATTAACACACATGCATTGTCTTTCTTCTTCTGACTACGACTATGATGTGACCATCCTGCTGCCACGATGGACTGTGCCTTGTCCTGTGAGCTAAAATAAGCCCTTTTTCCCTTGAGCTGCTTTTGTTAGAGTATTTTATCACAATAATGTGAAAAGAAAACTACTTCACTGACTGAGGAGTAACGTGGGCATCAAAAAGCCTGCTGTCGCCTCAACAGCACCTACCAAGATGAATGCTGCTGAAGTTGACTCCAACATACTTTCTTCCAGTTTTCTTATTTACACAGATATTTACTGAAGACCTACTACTTAGCTGGTATTGTCCTAGATGCAAGATTATAACAATGAGTAAGTTACTGTGCTCTTCTTTCTCTTGCTCACTACAGTGGATAGTGCGGAAAAGGACCCGTCAAAACACCATAGGAAAGGAAAGGTTAGTCGACACAAAAACATGGTACAGCTGGACAATGAATAGTGTTCATGTCTGAAATGAGCCATGGTGTCATGAAAAGATCTGAAAGATCTTTAATCCACGTCACTGAATGAAAGGAGCCAATTTGACAAGTGGATAAACTCTATGCTTCCAACTACAGGACAGTTTGGGAAGTCCAGAATTATAGAGATGTGAGCTAGAAAGGAGGAAAGGGTTAAAAAAAGCAAAACCTACAGGGTTGACAGCCAGGTGAATCATTCTGTATGAAATTATAATAGAGAACACAAGTCTCTACTTCTGTTGGGGCTGGAAAGATGGCTCAGCAGTTTAGATCACTGGCTGCTCTTCTAGAGGTTCTGAGTTTGAGTTCAGTTCCCAGACCCCACAGGTGGCTTACCACCCTCTATAACTGCAAAGTCCCATGAGATCCGATGCCTTCTTCTGGTGTGCAGATGTATATGAAGAAAAAACGCCCATATACATAAAATACATAAAATATATATATTTTAAAAAGAAGTAGAAGAAAAAAGAAGACCCGACCCCAAAGAGTCTACAACTCCAGAGCAAACCAAGCTGTAAACTGCATTCATTCATCAACAGCCAGGAACTAACCTGTCACTTTACAAATTCTCCACCACCACTGGAATACAGGAAGAGTAGAAGAATGTAGACAGAAGAGTGGGGAATCTATATGATGTTCAACTTCCTGTAAACCTACAATGGTTCTAAAAGAGAAAACTAATTAATTGCAAATTTAAAAATCATTGCAAAGACCAGTTTTAGCACTAATTTAGACTTTTAAAGGTAACTTACAATGACTGACTAGTGTTTCATATACCAGCAACACCTAATCTTTATACAGTCTGTTACTGTTTTATCTTGATATGATTTAACTAAGGCAAGAGAGTGAGCAATTAGCCCAAGTGTGTTTGACACATGAGATGTGGCCCAGAAACTGTGGCTTTTCTTAACTGAATTTATTATCTGTTGAACTGGAACAAAGAGGAAAATATTTCTCTCTTCTTTCTCTCTCTCCCTCCCTCTTTCCCTCTCTTTCTCTTTCTTTCTTTCTCTCTCTCTCTCTCTCTCTCTCTCTCTCTCTCTCTCTCTCTCTCCCCTTTCCCTCTTTCCCTTCCTCTCTTTCTGTTTGGGGGGGAGGGTGTTGAATATATATATATACACAACATGCATTTGACATCATGTTGCATATGCAGATATATGTATACATTCACATGCATATTGAGACCAGAGGCCAACATTAGATACCTTTTTCACAAGGCTTTCACAGAGCCTGGAGCTCACCTGTTGGTTGACTGGTGAGCCAGCACATTCTCAGGATCCTCCTGACTTCACCTCCTACTTGTAGGGTTACAGATGAATACCAACATGTCTTCCCTCCGGTCTTCATGCCTTAAGCACTGAGCCATCTTTGCAGCCCCTAAAAGATCTATTAAAATCATTCCAGGGCAATAATCACCTTTAGCAATCATGTTAATGACTTAAAGTTAGTCTTTAGAGCCTCAAGCAATGACTCCTTACTCCAAGGTTGCCATTGGTCTTCTTAGTGTTTAAATCCATGCAATTCTTATCCTAAAAGCCTCCCCAAAGCAAGAAGGAAAGCAGAAGGCTGAAGAGAGCACAGATGCATGGTCACAAGAGGGCACTGCAGACATGCAAGGAAGGCCTGTCCACAGGTACCCAGCTAGCTACTCATGGCAATGAAACCAAGGGAAAAAGTTAAGTTGCCTTCCAGGTTTAAAGAATAAATCATGAATTTGTCTAAAATAATGGTACGTCCTATTTTTCAGCCTCCACACACTGCAGAGCTGTTATTCAGCATTATGCAGAACAGAACTATTTCTCCTAAGAGATTCCACAGTAATATTTAATAGCATTAATTAGGCCCTGCCTCACTCATAAAACTATCCACCTTTTATGTCATGCAGTAAACCTAAGTAAATTCTTAGATAAACTGAGCATTGATTAAAGCATCAGAGGGTGTCATGACTTCTTGGTTCCACACAACACCTGCTGCAGCATCATTCATACATTTAACAGGACCATGATGGAAATTATCATTAAACATTGTCATTAAACGTACTTGATTAACTCATTAAAAACATTATCAGAACACAGATTACAGCCATGGAGATGAGAGATTTTGTATACAAAAATTTTCTTGAGGGGTTCCCTGGTGAGAAACCGTGAGTGTGTTTTCAGCTGTGTTCATATACTTGGGACCTTGGTGGCTGGTAAATGTCTTAACTGTAAATGTGACAAATTTATATTTTGTCTCATAAATAGGCTGTAGCAAGCCAAGTTAGTAGCATTTCTGAGGCTCAGTTGAGATTGTTCCTTAAACTGAAGAAATTCAGTGCATTAATTTGCAATTCAGCCCTGCTAAGGAAGGAGTTTTACCAAGAGCAAAGTAAAAAATGTGCCTTCCAGGTTTGTTAGTAGGAAAATGGGTTGGGGATTATGCTTTCACATTCTCAAATACATATGGATAGTGTACAATAATATATCTTTAAAAATAAAAATGAAAAACAAATAGACATGACCACAGTTTGTTATGTGAACAATAGTATCTGTGTCAGTGTTTGAAAAAAGTGAATTAGGAATTAATTTTTAATTTTTAGTATGGGGATGAGAATTAAATCAAATAATAAAACCAAAACCATTTACAGAAATAATTTAAAGGCCGTGCTGATTTACATAAGCAAGTCATGTTGACTTCTTTTAAGCAATCTAGCTATATTCAAAGTAATGCAGAAATGAGTGTGCAAATAGGTATTTTCATTATACATAGAGAAAAATTATGTCATCAATTAAATCTCTTCACAATCATCTTTAAATTTTGGGCATATGCTGGCATCTGAAACAGAGTTAGCAAAGCACACAGAAACACATCTGAATAGATTGTGAAACTTGAGGGGCACCTGAGGATCTGTGGCCATTGTAGACTGTCAGTATGCAGTGCCCTCTGCTGGCAAACAGAATAACACATTGTCATAAAATCTGTGCATTATTCTTGTTTAACAATGGCTGAGCAGGGATGCTAAGGGTTTTTGGAATTAGAACTATAATTCTAGGTAATCACCACTCACCTCTGTAGTTACTTTATCAACTAAACATTTTATTTTATGGAACAAAGCAAATAAAAGCTGATACATGCAAAGAAATAGTCACTACAAAAAAGTACTGCACATTTAGAGTTCACATTTAGACTTTCTGTGTCTGTTCAGGTTGGAGGTCAAGTTACCTCATCTTCCTTCTGTTTATCAATATTACTTGCCCTCTGCAATGTTGCACAGCTGCTTCCTGTAACAGTGACCATTTTCCCTGAATCTATGAGCTTGTATTTGTACTTCTGCGTCCTGGAGCTCATCGCTAAGACAGGCATGTGTTGTTCACATTGGAAGCTCTTAATTATATAATCAGTCATCAATTCTTTCCATTTTATTTTCAAAACCTATTAGGTGCAGTGGGGACTAAAGAGACTCATAACTGGGAAAATCTCTGAAAATAAATCATTGTTGACTCATCTGTCTAAATGGGACATCTATGTCAAGGAACTTGAAGCAAAAATCATTTAAAGAGTTGAAAAGAAGCTAAACTGAAGGCTTGTCATACTCAAGAGTTAGAGACGTTAGTTTTGTAAATTAAGGACATCATGGCAACCACATTCTTAATCCTCATTTTGATTGATGTGGCTCTATAAAGTATTTCTATATGGTCTGCAGCAACACTGAGTGTGGTGTATACATAGTCCCAGTAAGACCTCCATGATTTATTTCTCTGAGTAGTGAAAAAGTTGTCTCAGCTGACAAGAGTCAGAATCTTAGTAGTTGAGTTACTTGTGTATCAGAGTTTGGTCACTTTAATGAATTATGATATTT
Source organism: Onychomys torridus (assembly GCF_903995425.1). Classification (NCBI taxonomy): domain Eukaryota; kingdom Metazoa; phylum Chordata; class Mammalia; order Rodentia; family Cricetidae; genus Onychomys; species Onychomys torridus. The sequence continues at coordinate 76,632,593 of NC_050455.1, forward strand.
TTTCTTCAATAGTAAAAACTAGCACTAATTTGGAGGTGATATTTCAAGCTAAAACAAATTGTAACATCCTTAAGCCACCTAACACCATTTTTGTTGACTTTATCAACAGTATGAAGGAATGTATTTGCTCCAGAACATGTTTATGTAAATTACTTCCCCATTAAAAATGAAATACTTTTTCTGTAAAATATGCTGTTTATTGGGTCATTTCTTTACTCAAATATTGTTTTTAAAAAACACTGAAAGAAGTGAGCTGAAACTCCCATAAAATCCACACCTCTGTATAAAAGCTCTACAAGATTTTTCAAGTAATCAGAATTTCGTGATTGTGAAGAATTAGAACACTGCAGATCGAAAGGCAAACTATCCGGGGCCCTCATTAGTTCTCGTAAGAGCCATTCATTGCCTACTTTTCTGTCTGACCTAGCATACTTGTAACTATCAAGTAAATCCTTTTGTAGAGTACTAACTTAACAGATAATCAGCTCCCAAGACACAAAGACTAAGAATGTTATCAGACAGCATCTGAGACAGAGCCAAAGTTACCTCCAACAGTGGTCACCCACCTGCCTGACAATTTCACTGACAAATTTGAAAACCGTCTTGATTTATAACATTCTATTGGTCAGTATCTACAGAAACCTCATGAAACTGTTTCCATGCTGACATGTGGTATTGGGAGCAACACGAAGCCGTGTTCTGAGGTCATGGCAGTTCATATTTGTCTGCAGAGTAAACTACTTCTAATTCTTTTTTTAGATGAGTACTACATTTTCACCAAAACATGTATGACTTTATCATGTCACAGTTTACAGTTTCCCTCGACAGGAGATCGGGACACAGCATTCAACTTTCCCACCTGAATAAAGATGGCTTTTCCAGTCATTGATTTCTTTGCCTATCAAAACCTCTGTTCTTGGGAAGAAATTTCCACAGCCTAAAAACTACTGATCAACATGAAAACTCCCCATGCTCCTTCAAATATCACACAATAACTGTTAACTACACAAACAAAATTCTTATGGGAAGTGTTTTCAAAAGAAAACGTCTGTGGAGGAGCTTGCTTTTGTAGACGCAGCACATCTGCCAAAGGTGGTCTCACTTGGTGCTTAGCCTTGAGCATACGGAACAGAGTGTCTCTGTGAGCACATACAGGGACCCTCAGTTTTCCTCGGAGTGGACTGTGACACCATACAGCCTCAACCCCAGCCCAGCTGTTTACTAGTAGACTCTTGTCAGTAGTCCCCTGAGCCACCCGGCTGGCTTTACTTGCTTTTCCATTTTTGTCTGTTTGAGACAGGATCTCACTATGCAGTCTTGACTGTCCTGAAGCTCATGTTCATCATCCTGGTTCAGCCTCACAAGTGCTGGGATTACAGGCATGCACCCATTGATTTTTATACCTGCCATGGTAACCAAATGTGTAGAGTGTAGTTTTCTTCCTTTAAGGAATTTGCCTGTGTGGTTCCTCTCTAGCTTTGGTCAGTCCTTCATCACTGGGGAAATGTCTACCTGCTTAAAAAAAAAATCTTTCTTTTGTATGTATTCTAAAAGCTTGCAGTTGGGGCTGGGGCTGGAGAGATGGCTCACAACCATCTGTAATGAGATCTGGTGCCGTCCTCTGGCCTGCAGGCACACTGTATACATAATAAATAAATAAATATTTTTTAAAAAGAAAAAGAAAAAAGCTTGTAGTTGTTTTAACAGAATGAAAAACATGGGATGTCACTTGATTCTGAAACAGCTCACATCTTTGGTGGGTTATCCACATATCACAGGGACCAGAATTCAGTGGAACATTTTACATATACATATATATATGTATGTATATATGTATATGTGTGTATGCTTATATATACATGTATATAACACAATATGCATATTATACAATATGTGCAGTACAACATATATGTGCGTATATGTGATTTATATAAATATACAACAGAACTATATAATATACATATGTTTAATAAATATATACATTGACATCCAGTTTTAAGATAGTCACAGATGGCCTCTGGTTGGCTTGTTTAAAATGTTCACACTCAGAGTCAATGTTTATCAGTACACACAGACTTTCATCCCATATTCCACCTGGAGTTTCGTTTATCATTTGGATTTATAGAATTACTTTATTATACATAATATATATTCCCATTTGCTATTTGGACTTATGTAACTATTTTTACTTTTAGTGTGTGTGCTCTGTTTTAATCATTACCTACCCTCTCCTATGAAAGTCTTCTTAGCCTTTTATCCATGTTTGTAAATTAGTTGAGTAGAATACCACTCCTATCATTACATCAAGTTCTAACATTATGTCAAGTGCACTTTAAAGCCTAAACAACACTGTGCAATAGTATGAAAATATACTCACTGAGTATTAACTGGAAGTTGTATTAAACAAACCAACCAAAGCAATCCACACAGCTCATATCCAACTTCTAAGAATGAAGTTAACATTAACTGCAATAAAACTGAGAATCTTAAGTAATGAAAATATGCAAAATGTTCATGAGATGCTTTCTAGGTTTGTGCTCTGGGTCTATCAGCATTCCATTCTCTAGGGGACAACTTTTTCAGAACACTGAAGACCATCAGGGTAAGGAAGAATCTGGCAAAGTAGCATACATCCCTTCCTGGGCATCACCTTCAGTGGCTTGAAATGACCATTGTGGCATTGCTCATATCTTGGATACTTCTAGGCATTTCAGGTTAAGGCTTTGCAATCAGATTTCCAGCATGGATAGAGAAGGTGCTCTTCAGGCTCCACCCCTACAGAGAAGTTACTGGCAGTTAATAGCTACTGGTGAAGTGAGGCTCCTTCTTCTTGAGGGTGTGGCCACTGTCAAGACTGGCCCCACACCCATGTACATAAGAGTACAGTGGTTGATTTTTTTTAAAAAAAGAAGAAATGTAGTTTGGAGCAGATGGGTAGAAAGGTTATGGGGGACATGTGAGGAGGAAATGAGATGTGGATATGATCATATTTCATTGTATTATGTATTTAATTCTCAAATAATAATTTAAAATATCAAGGTTTAGGAGGTTTAAGGGAATCAGTGTGCTATCATATCTTGTGGATAACTTTGTCTAAGGAAGCCTGCTGGACACCACACAACCCCTTGATTTCCTCATTCATTGGCCATTCAGTGTGTGCTTGGATGCAATGAACATCATGCCGTGCAGAAGCCCAGGTGAAAGCACAGAGTAGTAAAGAAAGATGATTTCTTCCTTCTCTCAGGAGATATGTAATTGGTGGTTGAAACAAACTAGAAATTAATTAATAAACAAAAAGTTTTTTCATAAAATGGAAAATAGCTAGAAGCAATATAATATGAAGGAAATAAAACCCATTGAATCAGTCAGGTAAATGTCCTGTTGATGAGGAAATGGCCCTGTATATAGGAATAAATCAAAGATATGAAACTGAAGAAATCCTCAGGGTCCCTTAACTGGGTCCTCAGGATCACAGGAAAGAAGTTGGGTTTACCTACAGGAAAATAACTACTTTAAGTGGGTAAGTGATATGTTATTATACATGAATAATATCTATTTATTACACAGGTATGTGTATCATACCTGTATGTCATACTGAATATACATTATACTATATAAATTTATAATGTATGTATATGTATGTGTGTCAGATGTAGATGGGGAACAGGAATAAAATAAATAAAATTCAGATAGATGATGGAATTTTAGACTAATTATAGTCAGAAATAAGATGGAGCCCATGGTGCCCATTAGAGATATATGTAAGACATAGAAATAATAGTTTGCTCATGAACATCTAGAAAACTGAGAAATTGATAGTAATGTCTAGGCTCTGGCTTAGTCATTTGGATGATGATTTGATTTAGGATGTGATGTCTAGGAAAAGAATAAAACTGTGGAAGGCATGGGGAAAGAAAACATGGTGTTTGAAAGACATCTGAAGACTCTGAGGACAAAGTCAGGCTGGCAATGCATCATACTAGGATGCATCTCACTTCTCATTTAGCAAACACAGATTACAACATCAGCAATTTCTATAAAAGGCAAAAATATTTCTAGGTTGTTTCAATATCATCTAGCAACACCCCTCCTATGGGAGCTATACCATAAAACACTGCCAAATTTGCCTTCTTAAAACCTTAGTTTAGTTGCCAATTCTCTTTTCAAAAATTCTCAGTAAATCCCTAATTTTACTAAATCAAATCAAAATTCAAAGAATTTAAATTAATATCTTTGATGATCTGGCCTTAAATGTTTTTTCACTCAGTGATTTGATTCGCTACAAAACCCACCAAATTAAAACGTTGTCATCTCTCCTTGAACTTTTCCAATGACACATTTAATCATTCATTCATTCATTCATAATTAATTCATTCTCTTCCCTTTTCCCTTTCATTTTACCTCTTTGCCTTCCTCTTACTTGGTTCACCTTTATTAACTATGAAGAATCACACCAACAGCTCATCTCATAATATCTTCTCAATTTTAACACACACATAGTGTGGAAGTGCAGTGGCTAGGAGATTTGGAATTGTAGACAAAGTATGCTTAGCATTTGAAGCCCAGTAAAAGAGTTAGCCTTGCATTTTCTGAACCATGTTTCAAACAAGATGATTCATATTCATGGACTCTGACTTAATGCTTTATGAAATATAAATATAAATCCAGTGTAAAAGACTTTTCCAAACTTTCCCAAGCAATTTAGAGCACCTGTGTGAAGATCTCAATCATTCTAGCCCATGTTTCCTTTGGACAAATAAAAAGGGATGCAAGTATTACATGTCTAAATATAAATTCACATTCTAATGTTGAGTATTTTTGCAAGCACTCATCACCACCCCCTGAATTTTATTTCTCAGAATAGAATGTAATCACGCAGGTAGGAATCCTTGCTTCAAAGGAAACATGTGCTTCTGCTCATTACCATTATATTATATACTATTTATATACATCTTATCATCTTTATTTAGATACTATTGTTTACCTTTCTTTCATTCATATTAATATGGTTTAAACTTTATCTCGAAACAATACACTTAGCCTAGCCCCAATAGTAATTGAATTGATGATTAATTGATCAATCCATCAAAATTGTTCTTGATATTGAGAAAACTGGAAATAAGAAGTAAATAGAGTGGTCTGGGAGAAAAGAGAGCATTCTCATCTAATTGGTTCACTTATCACTCACCTATTCATAAAACCACACAATGACAATCCCCATTCTCCTTCTTGTGCCTTCAGTAGATTTTATCTGTGTGATTGATCCATACTGTTCTTTTTTGCCATGAGTATTTACCTGACCCCTAATACCTACCACCAACTCTCAGTACAACTTAAAGAGGAAACCAAAATTAAAATAGCTGAAACAAAGAGAATGGCAAGGCCAAAACTCTAAAAGGAAAAAAAAAAACACGATGAGTATTATGGGTATGGAAGACTTTCTATTACTGTGGCATTTGTCAGCAACCAAAGTTGACTCTGTCCATAAATGGCACCCTATATCTTACAGCCAGTAAAACTCAATTTATCCTTGGCCCCAAATAGTGTATTCCTGAATCCATCTGAATCCTTTTTTAAAAATATCCTCTTTGTAAATACATTGGAATTTCCAAGAGCTGTTATAAAAATAGATGTTCTGGGTCAAGATGACTCAGTAGGCAAAGGTATTTGCCACACAAGCCTAGCGGCCTGAGTCTGAACCACATAAAGGAAATAAGCAACTCCTGAGGTTGTCCTCTGACCTGTACCTGTGCCGTGTGGCCCACACACCCATACATACCTACATCATGCACACACTAAGCATAAAAGTTTTTTTAATGAAGTAGGTGTTTTAATTCTACCTGGTGCCAGCTTCCTCTAACCCTTCATTTTGATGCTTATAGTAACAAAAATTAAGTATATTTATTGAAATTTTATTGTTTTCCGATAATAGCATTATTTAATACTAACAAAAATGCTATCATTGGTACTTTCACTATTCCTACTTTAGGACAGAGTAAACTAAGGCTTGGAGAGGCTGAATCATTTATGCAGGCATTTCACAGCCCATGCACACATAGCAATATAATTTGGGGCCTCATTTATGTGATTCAAAAGTTAGTTTATAACGATAATGATCCTATATGGCACCACTATCTTATTGCTAATATAATTCCTGACTACATATTTCAAGGTTCAGAATTGTGGATATCTGTAGTCAATATCTTTGTCAAAGATGCCCACCCCACCCCACAGTGTCCTCATTAGCAACCAAAGACTAGGCCTAACAATAGTAGAAATTGCTTGAGCACTCCAGACAACATTCTTTCTGTCTGTGGATCTCAACATCTTTACAATAAACGAAGATTCTGTGCTAATGTGGAGCAAAGAATAGACTAAAAATGCTCCTAAACCTTTGCCTGTGGGGAATCACATAAGGACAGATGATCAGTAAATAAGAAGGCCACATTAGTGAGAGAGGTTTAATGAAATGCTGATGAGCAATCTTCTTTTCAAAGGTTAATAACCGGGAACATTTCCAAGCCACTATTTCATTTCTGAGTATGAACTTCCCAAACTCTGATATTGCACATCAGCCAGAATTCAGGACTACTGTCACAGGAGCCACCTGTAGCCACTGGTGGCAACTTAGAAACATTAATGCCAGTCATGACCATAAGATGCTCATGCAGAGTCTCTTATGGGAATTATACCTCTATAGGATTCTTAGCTATATTTTCACTTAGGACTGTACCCACTTATTTTTTTACTTTCACAATATTTGTGTCTTTAGTATTGCAGAAAGAACTAGACTAATCCTATGCTAATCCTAAAAGCTATAATCCTCTTTTTATTTTCAAATCTTTTATCATTGTAGTGTGAACAGCATTTAAACAACCACCCTCTCCTCTATTTTACAAGCCAAAGAGGCTTCCCACAGACCTGTAGCCTCAGAGCATACCCAGATCTGGGAGCCTACTGCCCAGTCAATCTAAAATAGGAGAAAATTGGATCTGAGACAGCTGCCAGCCCTGGTCTTTTTAAGGTGACAAACCCCCAGCCCTGTGCAGTAGCTCTGGAACACCAGTTGCCAACAATGGGTCCCTATGGAAGACTTTGCCCCCTCCACAGCAGGACACTCCTACTTGGTTTTTCAACTGTAACAGCCAGCAGGCATTCCACTGTAGGTAGGAGTCTCAAAAGTGCAATAACACAAGCAGAGCTGGCAGAGGCCTCCCCTACATAATTGAATCTGAGCTCTCTGGGAGTTCACTGTTTTGAGCCTGGACTGCAGTCAAGCTTGGCCTCCCCTCCTCTCTGGTCTGTAACTGAATCGGGTCTTGTAATTATGCCTGCAACCATGCCAAACTCCATCTGTGTCTTATAACTGGGAATTGAAGAAGGGAAGTGAGATCCTTTTCATTGACAGGAACTCCTGACAAACTAACACATTCTACAGGATCAGTGACTTTCATAATGTCATAAATGATCATCAATAACAAATCTTCAGAGAACCTATTTTATATAAGGTGGTATGCTAAAGTTGCCTAAAATTTAACACCAATGTTTAACAAACCATCATTGACACTTAATAAATTCATAAGCTGTTTCAGGCACAGTCTTGTTTGTACACCTCCATATGAATCTGCTGAGGAGAAAATACAAATATTCTTCCAATCTTTATCAATAGACCAGATTTCAATAAAAAATTTCAGTCTGTGAATTAGATTTTAAATAAATTAACCACATATGTAGTACAGCTGTTGACCTACAGCTTTTCATTACAACATCATTGTTTTACTTTATTCTTTTACAAATAAAGAGTTACTGTTTTTAAAAAATCACTATGGAGGTATGTTTAGTGGTGCAAATCTGTAATCCTAGCACTCAACATATGGAGCCAAGAGGATAACCCATTCCAGGTCAGCTTAGACAACCATAGAGAGACCTTGCATCGATTACAAACCCTTGAGAATGACTGCTGATTAAATGCTTTTCTTGGGTTGAAGAACTTCCAGAAGTATTTGCACACAATGTGTGTGAATTATACATATAGTGTTAGAAAGGAGAATACAAACCTTTTCCCTGTACATGGTTGTAAAGCCCATGCCTATGTATTTCATCATGTGTAAAAACTTCTACCTCTAACGCCCAGCCTCTCAAAGAGTTCTATGGTTGAATTGTAACTTACTGCTTTTCTCCTTCATCTGAAGATATGGCTATGAACACCCAGTCTTTCAGAGGCCTAGCCTACTAGGGGACCTGAAATCCTTCCTTTGTCTCATTCACACCTGTGGGTAGGGACTAATGCAAGTTATACCTGAGAGCCCCAATTAATTTGGAGCCAATTTGTCTTATCCTATTCCAATATATATATTACCTTACCCTATTCCAATATATAAAGCAGATAATGGGGCCTAACCCTGACACAGGCCACGAAAACACAGACCTTTACATGACCTCAGCACATAATAAGATTGGTGTTATTTATGCATGGAAACGTGTAGCAACACAACAGCCATGCCAACCTCTCCCGGTCCCCATCTTAATTCTTCTTCCTCTTTTCTTATGTATTACTTCCTTTTCGTGTACCCAGTGACATTTGGCTTTAATAGATAAGCCACCTCTTTCTTCTTCTCCTCTTCCTCCCAAAACTAGCACCTCTCAGGTGATGACTTGGGAAGGGTATGACCATCTCCTATGTTTGTGCTTGAAACCATCTAAGAAGCAGAGGAGACACAGGTAGAGTTTCAAACCTGCATCATGAACTGTGGCAAAACTTTTGGAAAACACTCATCATACTGGGGTGCTTTGTTGGTTGTTTATTTTCTCCATTGACTTCATACAAAGGGAGTTGTGTGGATATCAAAGCCTGTAGAGAAAAGAAATCATTCTCCAAGGGACTGCTTCTAATTATAGTTTACACTTTAACATCGATGATCCTTAATCTTTGCTTTAGCCCTTTCGTAGAACAGCAGTTTTTAATCTTAGTTGTATATTAGAATCACAAGGGAGCATTTAAAATGCCTCATACCCTGGACACATGCCAGAGCAATTACACCAGAAGCTAAGAAGCTGAGACCCAGGCATCAACTGCTTTCACAGCTCCCAGGTGACCCCAGTGTGCAGCCAAGATTAAGAGAACCAGAGGATAAAAATTTTTCTCTAACGGGGTCTCGATCACTGTGGTTTCAGCAGTTTCACATATGTTGCAGATTGTGTTCATGAAAAAATATAGTGACAGCCAGAATTCCCCCTTTCAAGAGTTTATTCAACCAGAGAGTTTCATGTATATATGCATATGTTTATGGAAGTGAAATGAATATTTAAATCATAATTAAGTAAAAGTATGCATGAGAAAAACCAAATGGATGTCATGTTTATAAATATATGTTAACTGGCAGGATGAATACATCAAAGTGGTTGTAAGGATGAACACTAAATTTGTAAAGTTGGTCCCATTTGAAGTGTGGACTTGATTAAAGCATTGACCTTACTATTTTCTTAATCATTCTTGTCTTTAAAATTTTTATAATTCTGTAGTTTGAAATTTAAGAAGACCCTATTTTAAAGTAGCAAACATATCACTGGAAAATAAATAAAAATAATTGGGTATACTAAAGAAGTTACCCAGTTAAGGGTCAGAATATTAAATTTGTAAAACTTGACAACTAACACAGATAGGTAATGTGGAAAAATAGAAAGTACTAGGACTGTGTAAGCATTTAGGAAGTGCTGAGAGGCCAGGCAGAGCTGATGTGCAAGGGTAAAATATGGCTGAGGAAATGACCCCGCTGTCCAACAACCACTACAATACCTGTCACTGTGGAATATTCCTTTACATTGTGTAAATATATGTCACTGTGATTGGTTTAATAAAGAAGCTGACTGTAGCCAGGCAGGAAAAGGTTAGGCAGGAGAACCAAACTGAGAATGATGGGAAGAAGAAGGGTGGAGTCAGTAGGGTTGCCATACTGAAAAAAACATGCCAATTCTTTACCTTTGGTAGTAAAGTGTAGATAAGAAATATGGGTTAACATAAATGTAAGAGTTAGATAGCAACAAGAGTGAGCTATTGACCAAGCATTTATAATTAATATTAAACCTGTGTGGTTACTTGGGAGTGGCTTGCAGGACAGAAACTTCTACCTACATGTCACAACTCTGGAAGCTGAGAGAGAGAGATGAAGAGAGAAATATTAACACTGGCAGTCAATGTAAATAAAATAGAAATATATTCTACATATCTTTCTGTAATCAATACTCAGGAGTCTTGTGGTATTTCAATGAGATTGGGATGTGTGGCATGAATTGCTAAATGGTCTTATTAATTAAAAAAAAAAAAAAACTCAGCCAGACATTGGGGTGAAAGCTGGAAGATCAGAGAAACAGAACAAGCCACAGCCAACATCAGCTCACCAACTCCTCAGCAGATCCTGTTTCCTTGGACCAGAAGCCGCTGAGTCCTCACCCCTAAGGGTCTCAGTTGAACTGAAACTAAAAAGCCTCTAGTTCCTGGTCCTCATGCCTTATATACCTTTCTGCTTCCTGACATCACATCCTGGGATTAAAGGCATGTGTCGTTCCCAAGCAAAGACATGAGATCTCAAGTGCTGGGATTAAAGGTGTATGTCCCAGGGTAACCTTGAACCCACAGAGATCTAGACAGATTTCTACCACTGTCTGGCCTCTATGTATAATCTATATCTATCTATATCTAGTGGCTGGCTCTGTCCTCTGATCCCTAGATAAGTTTTATTTGTTAGAGCACAAATAAAATATCAGCACATTTCCCCTTTTTTGTCTAAAATTAAAGTTATAAGTAATATAAGAAAAACTATATACAATAAGTATACACAATATACACAGTCAAGAATTACATTAACAATGTCCAGTGTACTAAAATTTGACAAATTCAAACAAAAAAATTCATTATTTATCCTATTTTGGTGAATCCAATGCAAAATTTGTACATAATATACAAAAATCTAATCTAATGAAAATATTTAAAACTAGTAGTTGCTTTCTAAAAGTAGATTCAATAATATGCCTTTTTATCTTATCAGGGATGTGTCTGGAATGTCTCCATAGTCAACATTCACCTGTGTGGCAATGGGCATCTCTCACTTAGGAAATCTGGCCCTGGATGGCAGGATCTTGCTGTAGCTAAATGTTTTCTTGTGTCCCACCTGGCCTGCAGTCAGGACAAATCTCTCTCACCCACTGGTCCTGCAGCCACTCAGACCCAAATAAACATGCAAAGGCTTATATTATTTTTAAACTATGGCCATGGCAGGCCTCTTGCTTGCCAGTGCTTATATCATAAATTAACCCATTTCTATAAATCTATATTTTACCACGTGGCTTGTGGTTTATCAGTATCTTTACATCTTGCTTCTCCTGCCAACAGCTAGCAGCGTCTCCTCTGCCTCTCCTTTCTCTTCCTGTCTGTCTGTTTGGATTTCCTGTCTGCTTCTAAACTGCCTTGTCACAGGCCAAATGGCTTTATTTATCAACCAATCAAAGCAACATATATTCATGGCATACAGAAAGACATTCCCCCATCATCTTGCCATGGGATGATCACGAAGAGAAGTGAAAGGTTAAAAGACTGCAGTGTAAGAAGAGCTTTGGGGAGTTGGTAGAGCTTGAAGGAGCAGAGAAAAGAGAAATTCCAACTTGAAGAGGGAACACAGGACTCTGCAAACACAAATTAAGTTTCACAGAAGAAATAGATGAAAAAAGGGAAACTAAGCCAGACTCTATCATGTATAATACTTGAAACCGGCTAATACTTATGACCAATCAAGGAGAACGTACAGAACAAATAGTGATTGAACCAAGAGAAAAACAACCAACAAATGACAAAAAGTGGTAGGCTACTTTTTAATAATCTTAAATACATTAAGTGGCCTCAATTCACTTCTGAAGAGATACATACCTCACAACTGGTCAAAGTGCAAAGAGTAAATAACTGTAAAGTGCTCAGCCACAGATGGGACATTTACATCACATCCCTCCCCATGACTCAGGGACCATTGCAGAAGAAAAGACAGAGATTGGGATTTAAGCACCAGAGATTGGGAGTGACAGGAACAAATAGTGTCTTCTGTAAAAGACAAGGCCATTTCACTCGAGAACTCTTAGCAGCTATTGTTGCCTGCACAAGACCTACACAAAATCAATACAGTCAATTTTAGCATGGGAAAGGGTCTCATGGGTCCCCACCCCCCAGCTGAGGAGCTATTGACAGCTGATAGCTTCTAGAAAAAGGTGAGTTGGTGTTCTTTAAGCGTATTGTCCTTGGTAGATTACCCGTACTCCAAGTATTGTCCTACTCTAATGAGATGAAAGCACACATTGAATTCAGCAAGTTATGAAGAGAAAGAGGGGGGGGAAGAGGGAGGAAGGAAGGAAGGAAGGAAGGAAAAAAGGAAGGAAGGAAGGAAGGAAGGAAGGAAGGAAGGAGGGAAGGAGGGAGGGAGGGAGGGAAGAAAGGAAGGAAGGAAGGAAGGAAGGGAGGAAGGAAGGAAGGAAGGAAGGGAAGGAAGAAGGGAGGGAGGGAGGGAGGGAGGGAGGGAGGAAGGAAGGAAGGAAGGAAGGAAGGAAGGGGACTTGTAGTTAGAAGGGAGTGCAGCAGGAGAGGTGGATCTGGAAAGACTTAGAGAGAGGATGTGGGGATGAATATGATCAAAATACATTCTAAGTATATATAAAATTCTCAATAAAAATATTTTAATTAAAAAATAAAAATTAAAAAAAAGATGCATGCTAGTTACTTGCAAAGAAAAATAAATACTATTTTTGTCTCTAATAAATACAGCTCACTGACAAAGATACTCACAGACTGAATATCAAATTATGTAAGTCAATCTATCAAGCAAATGGAGGTTGAAACATTTTGTCATGGATATTTTTATTTGCGATAAAGTAGACTTCAAATCAAAATTAACACTAATGGGCATAACAGGACCCATAAATACCAACACAATAACAGTGTGTGACTTCAATACTTATCCTGGTTAACTTTATTGTCAACTTGACACAACCTTGAGTCACCTTGGAAGAAGGAACATCACTCAAAGAATTGCCTCAATCCAATTGACCTGGGGTCATATTATCGATATTTTCTTAATTGATGATTGATGGGGGAAGACCCAGCCCACTGTGAGCAGCACCATCCCTAGACAGGTAGGTCTGAATTGTATAAGAAAGGTAGCTCAGCATGAGCCAGTGAGTAAGAGTGTCTCACCATGGTTTCTGCTCCAATGTCTGCTTGAACTCCTGCCTTGACTTTCCTCAATAATGGACCATAACCCATAAGATGAATTAAATCCTGTTCTCCCCCTGGTTGTTTTCAGTCAAACTATCGGTTACCAAAACAGAAAGCAAACTAAGATAACCCCTAATTCCTGTCTTGAGATAAGTCAGCCTAAATGCCCAGCATCAGATTTGCAGGAAAATGAATGAAAATGTAGGTCACTGTGTTCAGCTGAATAAGCCAGCCTAACCCTAGGAAAGCAAAATCTAGAGTTAAATATATGTGTATGTTCATTGTATATGTGTGTGTAAGACAAAAGTCAAAAAGAAGCCCTCAGAAGGGCTTAAGAGATTTCAAGAGATGGAGGAGGAGAGAAAAACCAAGAACAATGGAATATATCTGACAGGAAGTGAGTAAATACCAGGGTGGAGGCTAGTAAGAATAAGGTAGGAAGACAGGAGTAGGCAGTTGGAGAACCTAATGAATAAGAGAAAAGGATAATGACACATATGCATGAAAATGCCACACTGAAACCCATTCTTTATAAACTAAGTTAAAAATAAGTTAGAAAAGCAATTTTGGAGGATGAGACCCCAGTCTTCTCCTGAGTACTTATTCAGACTCAGACTAGAGTTTGCACCATCCTGCTTTCTGGTTCTTGGGACTCTAGATTTGGACTGGTACTATATCCATCAGCTCTGCTGGTTTTCTACTGTGCTGGCAGGACCTCTCTGTCTGGACAATGGAATGGGTCAATTCAATTCCTCTGTGTAATTTTGTGTGTGTTCACGTGTTTGTGTGCTATGTGTGTGTGCATACTACATCTTATGGTTCTATTTGTCAAAGAACCCACTACAACACCATGTTTTTAAATTTAAAAAGTGATAAAATTGCTATGGAACAATCTTTGTACACTGTAAATATGTATTGCTCTCGTTGTTAATAAAAAGGTGATTGTCACATAGCTGGACAGGAAGAAATTGGGCGAGACAGCCTGACACAGATAGAATGCTGGGAGGAAGAAGGGCAGAGTGAGAGGTGTCTCTCGAGCCAGAGAGTAAGCAAGACATACTGAAGAGGTAAATGCCATGAACCTTGAGGCAGCACATAGATGAATAGAAATGGGTTGATTTAAGTTGTAAGAGCTAGTTAGTAATAAGTCTGAACTATTGGCCAAGCATTTACAAATAATATTAAATTTCGGAGTGATTATTTGGGAGTGGTGGCTGGCATAGGAAAACTCTGCCTACAGGAAATACTATCTGTTGAGATTCAAGATCTCTCTCACTTGTATACTAAATGAATTTCAATACCAGCCACACTTATTCAAACAACACCGTTGGAGTAAACCATTAAATGGTGCAACCAATTAGGAATGATCTGACCTAGAAGATTTGAGACACAATATTATAAAAATATCTCCTTGGGTCTCTGATTCTTGTGCCTTCACTTGGACTCTTCTGTTGGATTTGTCTTGTCCTACACAAAAGTGATAGTTTTGCTTCATATTATATTTTATTTTACTATATTTTTAAAAAATGAATGAATGAATGAATGAATAAAAACCTAGCCTCTAGGGTGAATGTTAACAACTGAACTGTCATTTTCACCCACTAGGCGAGGGAAATAGTTTTCTTCAATAGAGTGACACTGAGTCACTCTAGGGCAGGCCTCATGTTTATGACCAGTTGACAACATGTAATAGATTCCCCAGTTTTTGTCTGTTTGCTTGCTTGCTTTTACTTGGTTACAATTTGGTGAGGTTTTTTTTAGCTTATATCTTTTTTTCTTCCTTTCTTTTGTTCTTTCTTCCTTCCTTCCTTTTTGGGCTTGTTTTTATTCTGTTTGCTTGGTTTGGGAGGTTTTGTTGTTATACTACTGGGTTTTTGCTTGTTTTTTGAGAAAAAAAATTTAAAAGTTCATTGGATAGGGAGATGAGAGAGGATCTGGTAGAATTGAGGGGAGAGAATAGAAAAATTTAAGTGAAAATATCTCTGACTTCGTAAAAGACTAGAAATTTTGCTGAACCTCACAGAGTTCCTATTATACTTTGAGGTCACTTAAGACTGCTATCCTACTGTGTACTCAGCCTGTTTATTTAACCGGCTTTTAAGAGAACAATGTTAACAACCAACCTTACTTGTCTTGGATGTTCCATGTAATCAACTTTTACAACCTGAGCTCATGCAAAGCTATAATCTTAAATTATATTCTATTTCATGGCCCTGACCCAGAGCAATGAGTCTGTGTTCCAATAATCATTTGCTGAAAGCAGCAAAAGTAGAGATTGAAAGTAGTCTCATAAAATGAATCCACCATAAATGTTGAACACAACATTTGGATATTGCTTGATAAACAATGATGTGGCTGTCTGCTATCTGGGTAAACTGGGATCAGTTGGTGTCAGGGACTTGATCTCTTATAAAATGCTGCTGCAGATTTCTGTAAAGTTTTCCTCATTCCTTCCCCCACGTGATGCTTTCTGTGCTTCTTAAGAAAGAGAACGCAAACCTCTTTGATAGGGACAAACACACATAGACACGTTCACATAGATAGATGTTCAGACTGACACAAGGACAGAGTCACAAGACGGCCTTCAGGCAGGCACAGATTCAGACTTATGCAACTGATAAATAGAGAGGACTAAAGACACAGGGAGCACAGAGTAGAAAATTCACCCTGGCTCACTCACTGAGAAACAACAGCAAAATGAGGTGCTTTGATTTCTTTCTTTAGTAGGACACTCATCCATTGCTGGTGACTTGAAGTTTATTATGAATGCACTCAAAACACCTGCTGGAGACATTATCAGGGAAAACAGTCATTTAAAAATACCTCTTTACATCGTTAGAGTGTACCAGGAACATGCCCTGTTAGTATTTAGATCTACTTTACACTTGTCACATATTTTATCTTTTTTTTTTTAATTATCAAAATCCAATCAATCTGACAAGTAAGCTTGATTATAAAGCCGCTGTGAAAGAAGTACAAATGCTATGTTTAAAATTAAGATTATTGTTAGAGGGGCTCAAGGGATGGCTCAG
The DNA here is from genome assembly GCF_903995425.1 of Onychomys torridus. Lineage (NCBI taxonomy): Eukaryota > Metazoa > Chordata > Mammalia > Rodentia > Cricetidae > Onychomys > Onychomys torridus. The sequence continues at coordinate 76,648,877 of NC_050455.1, forward strand.
TGGTTAAGAACACTGGCTGCCCTTCCAGAGGTCCTGAGTTCAATTCCCAGCAACCACAAGGTGGCTCACCACTATCTCCAGTGGGATCTGATGCCCTCTTCTGGCCTAAAGGTGTACATGCAGATAGAGCACTCATACAATAAATAAATAAATAAATCTTTAAAAGGAGGGAGGTTTAAAAAAGATTACTATTGGAGTTTTGAAATGTTTTAAAAGAATAGATGATTTCTCCACCAGGACAATAAAGATAATTAGTAAAGACATTTAAGGAAAAAAGTTGATTTCATAAAAAATTCTAATACATTTTTACCATCAATGGAAGGTCTAATTCTGTAACAATGCTATCTGTGTTTAGAGGAAGAAAGCTTAGAGGTTCCTAGCTACATTGTCTTCAATGATCATATAGAGATCAGGGAGGGGTTGCCAGGAATCACAGGGTAATAACAATGTAAAAATATTTTATGGCTCAGGCTAAAGTGTGGCCCTATTTATTGTACAATAAATTCCTGAAGTGTGTGTGTGTGTGTGTGTGTGTGTGTGTGTGTGTGTGTGTGTGTGTGTAGTAATTCTTGGTTTCCCACCTAGTCTCCCACCACAGTGGCTGAGAACAAAAATAAATAAATAAATTAGAATTAAAGACCAAATGACAGTTGGGCACTGTGTGCCCAGCCTGTGTGCGATTGATCTTTTGGGACTCACTCTTCAAAGACATTCCTCTCTCTTGATTAATTTTGTAAAAATCCAGTTTTACAGCAGTGTATAAAGTGTTGGGGTAGGTTTTAGCTCCATTTTCTACCTTATTTCAAGAGTAAGAAGTCAAAGCCCATTATTTCATCTTTTGACAGAATTCTCTTTTTTTCTTATTTGGTCTTTGTTCATTTAATTAAATATGCACTATGTGTCAGGAGCATAAAATACATTTATGAATGATACAAAGCAAGATCTCTGTCCTCAGGAGTTTTGTATTTTGGGATGAGACAAATAATATGCACCTTTTAGCATTCTAGAAGATGAAGGCTTCCAAAAGAGCAAAGTGTTGGACAAACTGAAGGGCATCTAGGAGCAGATGAAGGGAGATGGCTGGAGGGAGGGATGTGATTGTATGGAGGGGAACTACTTGCAGATTTTCTTGTCAGTTTCATCAGAAATTTATCAGCCTGTCCCCCAGAAGCAGTTAAACTATGAGTATGGTCTCAACTATAAAGCAATATAAAAGGAGAAATGTTCACTAAGACAGCATCACTATTTATAGACTAGTTAGAATATAGGGATGAAAATTGAGTAGATCTTTCCCTCACATACAGAGACATGCACAGATCCAAAGACACAGAGAGACAGATAAACACAGAGATAGACAGAGAGAGGGAGAGATACACAGAGAGAGGACAAACACAGACACTTACACAGAAACAAACATATACACAGAGAGCAGAGAGACCACACACAGAGAAACAGACACAAAGACCACACACATACACACAGATACATACACACAAACCACACACAGAGACACAGACATACACACACAGAGATGCACTCACACACAGAGAGAAGCACATTGACATAGATTCATACACACAGAGACACAGACCCACAGACAGACAGACACACACACACACACACACACACACACACACACACATACTGTAGCCATTTACCATACTTTTAAAAACTGTCTCAGACTGGTCTTGCTACTCTCCCAGGCTGCCTTGGACTCAAGATCCTTCAACTTCCAGGAACCAATTCTTCAGTTTTCTATTTCCTCTGTTGTATTTGCCCAAATACAGTCACTTTGTCATTCTTTCTGGTGTGGACATCTATGCAATTAGTTGGCCCTGATGAAGAATTCAATATCAATTGTGTGTTATACCACACTGCTCTAGTGAGGACATTCTGTGGCTGAACAAGGCCAAGCTCTGCTCCCATCTGTATGCTGCCTTTTCATGGAAGCTGTCTGCTCAGTTTGGGCAGAATTGAGAATTGAGGAAATGCAGGATGTTTGGTGGTTTTGTTTTTGTTTTTTATAGCACATAGAAAAAAGGATTGATCATTTTTCTATCCCTTAACTAATAATGATTTTGCCACAAGCATTCACTTCTCCAAGGCAATGCAGCACATTTCATTAATATTTATTTTAACAGAAAGTTTCCTGTTGCTGTTTTGGGAGTTCTGACCATTTGGCCTACTTGCCACTCCGATGGCTCATTTCCTTCCCAGTGCATTTTCATCACCAAGGATTTGGAACTTTCCCTCCGTTTGAATTAGCCAGAACCCTTTCTATGCAGCAACAGGAATGCTGACATGGATAAGGAACTGGCCCTAGGGCTGATAAAATTCCTGTAGCTCCACAATCTCCACTAATAAGAGTGCCCTGCAGTCAGGGGGCCATAGCAAACAGTAATGGTCTATTCACATCCATTATACGGCAGGGCACCCACTGCTTTATTGACTGGCAGAAAACAATTCCCATTCTGTGAAACAATAAAAATTAAATTGAGTGTGAACTCTCCCAAGGTCACCGCCTGTAACCTTATAACACCAGAAATGAGGGCTGTAAACCCTGTCAAGTGCCATGCTACCAACACTGGGCTCTGTGCTACCTCCACAGATCTTACTGTCAGAATACTGCAGAGATGCATTTCCTCCCCACATTTAGATGTCTTCCTGGTGGCTATTGCTACCCACCTTGCCATGGAGTCACACAGTAGGTGTTCATGCCTTTCTCAGATGCACCACAGCAATACATGTCAGGTGGTATCAAATCAGCCCACTCCTCCCCCACCGACATTGACACCTTCTGTGCAGTCACCAGCTCCAGATTTCCTCAGCATTCACTCCTCACCCAGGGTACCCTATGGTTTTCCTGGGGAGAACTCAGTGAAATTTATATCCATGACTTTCTCAGTCATGAAGATCCATCTTCCCTTTGGCCAATGTAATGTACGAGCCAAAGTTAAATTTTAAGTTTTAATTATTATGCCTTAGAGATCCTTGAAACAAAAATGCCTCTGATCTTCAAGCCCCTTGCCCAAGGACAGATAGTTCCTGAAATGCTGGAGGCTGTTGTTTATGGGAGATAACAAGCCACGTGTTTTCACTCCTTTGAACAAGTTTGTTTGCCCCATCTGCACCGATATGCTTGATCACATGTGGGCAGGAGGTTCACAGGCAGGAAATACATCAGGATGTATGCTTGCTCCTGATTGGATGTAGGATATATCTTTGCCCCTGACTGGACCTGATGGGAAATACAAGCAGCTGCAAAACTTGATTTGGAGCCATCTTCTGGAAATCCAGAGATAGATCTGGCCAGAGCCCATCCACCTGGCCAGTACTTAATTAAAACTTGCTGCAAAATTTGACTTTAAACTGTGGTAGTGATCTTATTCTTGATTAGTTGGAGTAACATTTTGTATTATAGGACAAATATTGGATGAATTCTAAGATGGCAAAGGAAACTGAAAGGGGATCCATCCCAAACCTCCTCTTCCATGGAAATGTCCCCAAAACCTCTGAGGCACAATGTTATTGTTCAATAGCAAGAAAAGTCCTGATGTTCTACTGTGCCTCAGGGAGCCTACACTTAATAGGGAGTGTTACATACTTCATAGCAGAAGAAAGGAACATGAGGTACTCACCACAAAAATGATAAGAAGTTTAAGTTAATGGAAATGTTAATTACCCTGTGTTGATTGCTGTGCTGGTTACCAGTGTGTTGGCTTACTATTGGTTCCAAATAATATTTTAAGAATCAGTTCACCGCATGTCACTTGCCCAGCTATAAAACAAAATCTATCCATGCAACCTACCCTCCTCCGACCCCTCCTTCTTCAGCACTCTATTCTTGCCCTGAATCCAGCTTGTGTGCTGTTTCTTTGGAACTCAGCCTGTTGGTGACCTCCAGTTTCCCTCTGGGCTTTACAGTGAAAGCAGCAAAGGAGGAAACAAACGTGAAGCTGCTGTTCTCCCAGCCAGAGTTTAAGAGACCATGGCAGGCGGAACTCAGAAGGCAGGGTAGGTATCAAAGCCTATTTAACAACAGTCAACCCAGCTATGAAGAGAATCAGGGCATGGTTTTGACATATTCTGTGCTCACAGAAACAAGGAGAAATGATGAGACCCAGCTGCACCTGCCATTCCTGACCCCTGGACACCCCAGGCTTAGTTCTGCTTGTTGTGGTTGAATATGGTTTGACCCAATCAAAACTCACTGTTTTTGAGACAGGGAGGACCATGAAGAGATAGTCAGGTCTCGGAGACCAGGCATCTATGGATAGATTGTCTGATTGGAGAGACTTTAGGAGGTCTCATAGGATTAACCTGGAGTTTACTGGAGTAGTCCCTATGACAGCAAGTCATTATAAATCAATATTGGCTCTTCTAAAGACTTTGGTTTGCTGCTCTTTCATACTCCTGTTGTGTAATGCCACCCACACAGGGCCTTCACCATAGCCCAAGAGATGCCTATGCCATGCTCTTAGACTCAAAACTGTGAACTAAATGAACTTCTGTAGTATTGTGTTCCTCAAAATATTTTGCACCCTAATAAATTTATCTGGGGTGAGAGAACAGACAGCCACTAGATAGATACAGAGGCTGGAAAATAGTGGCACTCACGCCTTTAATCTTAGCATTCCAGAGACAGAAATCCCTCTGGATCTCTGCGAGTTCAAGGGCACCTTGGAAACATCGGAGCATAGTGACACACGCCTTTAATCCCAGGGAGTGAGGGCAGAAAGCAGGAAGGTATATAAGGCGTGAAGACCAGAAATTAGAAGCATTTGGCTGGTTAAGCTTTCAGGCTTCTAGCAGCAGTTCAGCTGAGACCCATTCTGGATGAGGACTCAGAGGCTTCCAGCCTGGGGAAATAGGATCAGCTGAAGAACTGGCAAGGTGAGGAAGCTGTGGCTTGTCTGCCTCTCTGATCTTCCCGCATTCACCCCAATACCTGGCTCTGAGTTTGAGTTTATTAATAAGACTCTTTAAGATTCCTGCTACAAACTTCCTTTCAAATGATGCAGCTTCTGGTACAAGCAACATAGAACAGACACTGATCAGCTTTCCACTTCAGTCTGCCTTGTCTTCTCTCCCCTGCAGTGGAAGGTACCTTGGTAGACAATCCTGAGAGTAGAGACTTTGCCCCTGAGACAAAGGAAAACCATACTGAGTTGAAGGAACAGACTAAATCCTACTGGGAGTCCTATCTTAAGGGAGAACAGAAAGCAGCCTGGCCAGAAGCCCTCCTGCTGCCCCAATGCTGCTGTGTATCTTTCAGTTATGCTCATTATTGAGTGATCAGCATCATTACTTTGCATAGCCCCCATCCCACCACAAATGAGCTTCACTTCATCAGCTTGAGCAAATCATCATGACAGCAAACTATCAAAAACCTAGGCTGTGTTTTGCAGACCATGACACCTTGTAGGACGCCATCTCCCTGACCTTAACTCGGGTGATGAGATGATCTGATGTTGGGTCTTACCTCCCCACAAGTTTGCCAGCTGCTCTTAGCCCAATGCTGCCTGTGTTAGCATGATGCCAGCCAGGGAACTGAGCACCAGGCCCCACGCTGGCTGCTAAAAGAGATAGACTGGGCTGTTTTCAAAGGGAAAAGGTCAACAGCTCAAAAGTTGAAAGCACAGAAATTGTTCGTTCTAAGGAGACAGGGTGTGAAACCAAAGTGCATGCTTTATGACAGCTTTGCAGATAAAATAAAAACTTTAGCAGACTATAACATGCTTTACCATTCCTCCTCTTCACGGGCTCATGGTACTGTAAAAATACCCCACATAAGATCAGTATTACTGCACTCTCACAGAAATTTATTACTTCCCTGAACAGAGACTAGAGAATGACATACCAAGATTTTATTTCTGCTTTCAAGGCCTGTGGTCCAGGCAGAAGCAGCCACAGACATTCCCCCAGCAGTGATGAACACTCTATTTGAACAAAATACTTTAATATTTTGTAAACAAATGGAATTTATAGTTAAAACCATTAAAGCATCACCATAAAGTTATGGAAAGAATACAGAATTTGGATCTATTTTTTTTTTAAGAAAAAAAAAAAAAAACCTTCATGAAAACTCAGAATTTTCATTTACTGCTCAAGTGTCCTTGATCAAGTGATCCTCTGTACAATGACCTAACCTCTCTCCCTCCAAAACATACGGTGCTGTCTTAGGGATTAAGTAGTGCAATATAATTTAGACATTTGGGACACTAAAATGTGCCATCCGGATGCACAACATTTTATTTCAAATGTATTTTTCATGGGTGTTTTCAAAGCACAGAAAGAAGAAAATCCTGCAACTTTTATTTGCTGCATTCACTCAATGTCTTCCTAATAGACTCATGAACTTACTGATGCTGACAAAGATTTAATGGTGACGCTTCATACCAAATCATTAAACTTCTCCAAATCCTGGCATGTTTTTTTTTTTTTCAAAAAGAACCTGAGAGTTTTTTATTCACTGGAGAACTCTTCCTTCTCTACAAGAAGCAGCATCTGATAAAGTCTAGGTTTGTTCACATGTTCAGAATAGCTTAACTCATTGACTGGGAATAACACATTAAAAATAAGCTGTTCAAATCTTCTGATTTACAGCATTTCTCACAGTATCATAAGGAGGAATCTTTGTCCTTTTACTTGGATCTCCCCATTTTTCATATCTAACTATTACGCACAGTCAGCACACTAATACACTCTGGCCTTCTTGACCTCATAAACTTATTCAAACATACCCTCTTGCAAAACTATGGCAACTTGTTATCTCAGTAGGTGAAGGTCTTCATCTATGTGTGGATTCATGTCTAGAATTCCCCAAGAGCAAGAAGGATGGCCATGGCTGGGGAGGACTCCAGCATTCAGATAACAAGGACACCATGCAGCCACCTGCCCAGGACCCATCTAATATCTGCCTAGTGATGGTGAGAAATGTCCTCTTGGTCTCAGTTTACTCACTATTAAAGCAAAAAAAAAAACAACAACAACAACAACAAATACTAGAGAAAAAAGAAAATCAACTACTCTATTTCGTTGTTTTATTATGTTTACTTTTTTTTTTTCAAGACAGGGTTTCTCTATAGCTTTGGAGCCTGTCCTGGACTAGCTCTGTAGACTAGGCTGGTCTCAAACTCACAGAGATACACCTGCCTCTGACTCCTGAGTGCTGGGATTACAGGCATTCGCCACTACCGCCCAGCTATAAGGAGAAATATTTTTTTTTTTTTTTTTTTTTTTTTTTTTTTTTTTTTTTTGGGGGGGGGGGGGGCTGAGGATCGAACCCTGGGCCTTGAGCTTGCTAGGCAAGCACTCTAACACTGAGCTAAATCCCCAACCGTGTTTACATTTTTATTGTTTCTTATTCAAAATAATCCTTGAGTTCATGCAAGACACATGAATTCAGGAAAATAATTGGTAAAATGGCTTAGTATTCTTCCACATTTCCTCCCACAGAAGTGGCTTTCGTCTTCACCCAAATACAATTCATTTAATCATACCCACCCCTATTCCCAACAACTCCTCAGTTCCTTACACAGACTTCTCCCTCTCAAATTCATGTGCTCTTCTTCTATTTTGAACAACTGCAGTAGCATCAACAACCTATTAGTGGCCCCATCCCTGAAGAACACCGATGCTCCCTTCCCCAGGAGCTACAGGAGCTACAGACTGCCTGTACGTCCTCAAAATGAGGAGAGCCCATCCTGAACCTATGCTGTGTTACTAACTAGCTTGATCTTGTGAGGGTCTATTCTAACATCCACAACAGCTGTGAGTTCATCAGTGTAATATCCCTGTCATGTCCAAAAGACTCCACTTTGCAGCAGTCTTCCCAGCCCTCTGAATCTCTGAACTTCAGTGGTCCATGTTGTACACAATATGTCATCATGAAAAGTTCTAACGCTGGGGGTGTTAAACCATTTTCCATCTAAAAATGAAACAGTGCAAACTCTGTAAGAAAATGTCTAATTATCAGAATGTGAAGCTTGCAAATTTCATCTCCAAAGAGATATGTTTTCCTTCCTTGTTGCATTGCAGTTGAATCATCTGCCCAAATATCTAGCCATGTACTAACAGAGGGCTGCTTTCCTTCCCTTCAAGAGATGAAAATATTAACACACTTTAAATTTGTATTTCTGCATAGATGAGTACAGAGAACCAAGAGCTACAATGATTCCTACGTCTGACAATGCCTGACAAACTTCAAAGGAACTCAGAAGGCAAAGTATCCCCCACAGATCAGTTCCAACACACCATCACTCAAAACCAGCACAACCACAAACATATACAGACACATGCACATTCCTGAAAAGAAAGAATTCTCAAAGTCAGAGTTCCAGGCAGTGTTTGGGTGACCAGGGTATAGGATCGTTTTCACAAAGGAAACCTCAAATGCTTTCAAAATCAAAGGCTTGTTTTCTTTTGATTGCCATTATCTGGACTCTTTAGAATAGAAGTCTGGGTTTCCAAGAATATAAAGACCTGGATGACACTTATGTAATTTTCATGCTGCTCCAATAAGACATGATTGTGGCAGGAGGGATGTGGATTGGCTCCACAGAGTATGTTCTAGGTATGAACTAAAACACCAGAGAACACTGACCAAGAGCCTATTAAGTCACCTTATACTGAGCATAGGAGTTGTCTGTTCTTGACACAGACACAAGAATTATCTGTTCTTGAGCTGTTATGTTTGAGGGCTCCTTCTGTGCAGTGGGAAGTGAGAAAGGGTAAAAAAAAGATCCTCCTTGTATCAGACCTTGGTTTTTTAATTTTAAATATCAGCCTAGAGAATGAAAACCCATTTTTCAGATATAAAGGTTTTTCTTTTCTTACTAAACAAACAAGTATAATTGTTTCAGGAGCCACCATAATTGTTATTCACTGTGTAGTCCAAACACGTGTGTGTGTGTGTGTGTGTGTGTGTGTGTGTGTGTGTGTGTGTGTGTGTGTGTAGCACTATTATCACCGGGTCAGGTCAAAATATATGGGCCACCTGGAACAGAATATCATTTGCATTTGAGTTTATAGAATGAGGCAGATGTTTTTGTATTTCCAACTGGTTTTACATTCCCTAGGATGACAGCAAAACACTGCAGAGAGGCTTCCATGGTGAATGATGTGACAGGTGGCTTACAAATGCAGCACAAATTTTTAGAATTCCCAACCTCTGCAAAGCCAGGCTCTTTTTCATCTTTTCTTGACATTTTGCTCCTAAAATTAGCTTTTTGATGAGAAAATTGCTGAGTCTTTCTAGAACTAGTTAAGGTAAGGCAAATGCCTGCGATTGAAATTGAGTTGATTCTCCTTTGCTGTGCTGATTGCGCCTGGTAATTGGACACTGGAATTAGTCCTGCCGTGACCTTTCACAGCGAGAAGAGAAAAAGCTCTATTCAATTTTCTGGAATTCTCTTCTATATTTAAAGTACTTTTCTGAATGAAGTAATCTACTCTTCTTTTTAATGACCAATACCAAACAGCCTGCTTTTTTATGTGCTCCTCTACTTTTATTCAATGACTCTAGTTCTTAAATCAATAAAAGCCAATTTGTGTCTTGCCTCCCTATCAACTTTTGCTCTGCTCATAACTTTCCATATTTATAGACTTTTCTAGAACCTTGAGCAGTGGTAAGCATGGCTTACTTTCCCATCTACTGCTTTTCTACCATCCCCTGAGAAACTCCCATTCCCTCCAGTTAATCCCACCTAGCGTGATGTGATTTACATTAGCCATTGCTGTTTGGGGCTAGTGTTTCAATGGGAGAAAAAAATGGGAATACTGGGCATCAGGATGTTGTTTCTTTTTGAAGATACTTCACCCCTTCTGGTTGTGGGAGTTGCATTTCTGCTGCAAGATAAAATGTCCTGACCAAACACAACTTTGATGAGCTAAAGGTTTGTTTTTGCTTGCACCTCCAGGTTACAAACCACCTGGGAAGTCAAGGCATGAACTCAAGCAGCTAGTCACATGACATACATGCAAACACAAATGCACATGCATGCTGCCTGCTTATTCTGCTAGTTTTTCTCACTTCCATGCAGCCTAGGACTCCCAGCTCAGGAAATGGTGCCCACAGTGGGCAAGGGCAATTAACAACCAAGACAATACCCTGGAGTCAGGGTGGTGGTACACACCTTTAATCCCAGCACTAGTGAGGTAGAAGCAGGAAAATCTCTGGGAGTTGGAGGCTGGCCTGGTCTACAAAGTAAGTTCCAGGACTACCAGGGCTATGACACAAAGAAACTCTGTCTTTGGAGGGAATAAAAAATAATCCCCCACAGGCCTACTTGATCCAGACAATTCCTCAGGTGAGATTCTTCTCCCAGATTTTGGCAAGCTGTAGCAGGCCAATATCCAAAGCCAACAACTGGTGTTACATGAATCAACCTGTTTGTTCATTTTATTCATTCACAGATATTGAGATCTCCATGAGTAAACTGGGGATGAGGGGAATCTGTAGAGGGGAGGGAAGGGGGTTGAGAACATAAGGGAATGGAAATGTCGAGTGTAGCAGGAATCTTAACAGGTCTTATTAATGAAATCAGTTGTTTCAGTTATTGGGGTGAATGCTGGAAGATCAGAGAAGCAGAACAAGCCACAGCTACCTCACCTCGCCAGTTCCTCAGCTGATCCTGTTTCCTCAGACTGGAAGCCTCTGAGTCCTCATCCAGAATGGATCTCAACTAAACTGTGCTGCTCCAAAGCCTAAAAGCTTAACCAGCCAAAATGCTTATCCAGCCAAATGCTGCTAGTTTCTGGTCTTCACGCCTTATATAATCTTTCTACTTTCTACCATCACTCCCTGGGATTAAAGGCTGTTTCTAATGTGGCCTTAAACTCAGAGATCTAGAGGTATTTCTGTCTCTGAAATGCTAGGATTAAAGGTGTGTGCTACCACTGCCTATCCTCGTGTTTATTATTATGGCCATTCTGTTCTCTGACTCCAGATAAGTTTATTAGCCTGCATAATACCACAGTCGAGCTGGGGGAGGGATGGAGTGGGACAGCAATGAAAGAGATATCTTGATAGAGAAAGACATTATGAAACCTGGCACTAGGGAAATTCCCAGGAACCCACAAGGATGACCCCAGATTAGACTACTAGCAATAGTGGAGAAGATGCCTGAACCGGCCTAGCCTGGCAATCAGATTGGTGAATAGCCTAACTGTCATCATAGAACCTTTACCCAGTAACTGATGGAAGCAAATGCAGAGATCCACAGCCAAGAACCAGGCAGAGCTCCAGGAGTCCAATTGAAGAGAGAGGAGTTATTATATGAGCAAGGAGTGGAGGGGTTAAGATCATGATGGGGAAATCTACAAAGACAACTGAACCAAGCTCATAGGAACTCACAAACTTTAGACCAACAGCTGTGGAACACACATGGGACCAGACTAGCTGTCTGCATATCAGAGACAGTTGTGTAGCTTGGTCTGTTTAAGGGGTCCCTTTGCAGTGGGATCAGGATCCATCCCTGGCGCATGAGCTGTCTTTATGAAGCCCATTACCTATGGTGGGATGCCTTACTCAGCCTTGATGAAAGGGTGAGGGTAGGGGGTGGCGGGGTGAGGTCCTGCCAGAACTGAATGAGAATGTACCAGGCTTTGCTGACTTCCCATGGGAGGCCTTACCCTTTTGGAGGAGGGGATTGGGGGGAAGGCTGCAGGAGAAGCAGGAGGAAGGATGAGAGGCTGATCTGTGGTTGGTATTTAAAATAAATTTTAAAAATTTAAATAAATAAATAATGTATCTAGGTTCCACTATAATTAGAAACTTAAATCAAATACAAAATTACTAATAATGGTGGGGGGAGGGGCAGTATTGACTTTCATGGAACAAATCAAGGGAAAAGGACAAACAATATAAATTAGTAATTTTTTTAAATAAAAAACTAAGTAAGAAAGCTATGAAGAAAAAAATAAAAAGAATATGGATGTGGCATCCACAATGGAAGATCGGAACTGCAATTTGAACATGAGAAGATGCAGACACATCACATTCAAAGAGGGACCACCCAGAGGTTACCTAAGAGATTTGAACAGGGAGCTGAGTCATCAAGGCTGAGAATCGGGACACATGTCTGTACTCAAATTATCCCTGGTGACATTTCCATAGGACAATATTTAAATCCATAGGACTGAGTGACCACGGAAAGAAAGAGGAAGGACATACAAAAGAAAAAGTCTAAAGGCTCAGCCAATAGCACTTTCAATTCTAAATTAAAAATTAAATAAAAGAAATGAGAAAGTACTGAGGAAACCAGATCATCTCTAGAGAGAGGGAGCAATGCTATGAAATTATACTAAAATTAAAGTGACTAACCAGAGGGGTTGTGGAAACCAACAACATTCAGTGTAACAACACTGCCTGTCACCTGCTGTGGATGTATCCCCATGGCCTGCATTTCTATCAAGACAGCCCAAAGATTAAAAGAATGGATCTTTCCATCCCAGCTGATAAATGTGTCTACAACATGACTCCTCAGGGATCACCAAGGAAGAGGGAATGAAAAGAGCCAGAGGATTGGGAGTTTGCTGTGCAACTGTGTCTCCTAGAAATGTCAGAGAAGCTGCATCCATGAAAGCCTCACCAAGACGGCTGCCCAAGCATGACCCGAACAAGAGCAACAGCCATGAACATGCTAACATGGAAGGTGAGAACTCATGAGATCTCAGTCCTACACAAAGAACTGTGGCTGCTAGCTAAGGAATGTGAGTTGAAGAAATGTTCTTCCCCAGGGAGGAGCACTAAACTGATTATACAATACCAAATGGTCACCCCTAAACACACACACATACACACACACACACACACACACACACATATATATATATATATATATATATATATATATATATATATATATATATATATAAAACACATTATACAGACTGAGAAAACTGTATTTATATATTTAGGAATATATATGTATATATATCAGGAATTTAAAAGAAAGCAAAGTGGGGATGTATGTCAGAGGATTTGCAGGGAGAAAAGGGAGAGGGAAATGATATAACTATATTATAACCTCAGAAAATAAAAAATATATCTTCCTATAAAGATGAAGAATAGGTTTGGAATTGGATATTGCTGGGTGGAGATCATAACAAGCCCTGTCCTTTCTGAGCAAGACTTCAGGTAAGTTTCAGTTCATTCATTTGTGAAATGGGAATGTTCTTAATATCTTACTTTAATGGGCTCTTAGCTATATTCCAGGCATAGACAGACATAATTTTTCTAAAGTAAAAAATCTTTACAGTAATCTGATGTGGAATATCCTCTTGCACACTGTAAAGAATTGCCACTTGAATTGGTTTAATAAAACTCTCATTGGCCAGTAGCCAGGAGGAAGTACAGACAGGACTAGCAAACTGAGAATGCTGGAAAGAGGAAGGCAGAGTTCGGGAGTCCCCAGTCAGACACAGAGGATGCAAGATGAGAATGTCATACTGAGGAAAGGTACCAAGCCATGTGGCCAAACATAGATAAGAAATGTGGGCTAATTTAAGTGTAAGAGCTAGTTAGTAATAAGCCTGAGCAACTGGCCCAGGATTTATAAGTAATGTAAGCCTCTGAGTCACTTATGTGGGAAACGGCTGCAGGGAATTTGGGAGTTGCTGGAGGGACAGAAAGCTCCACCTCCAATTATAGCAATCGTTTGTTTTAGTCAGTGGAGGAAGCAGAGAAGACCCTAAGTGATGTCTTGAGTGAATGTGTATGTTGACATGCAGAGCATGTCAAAGACCCTCAGACCCATGATAAAATGGGCTGTCTGGTCCATATGTGAATGATAATAATATGTGATGCAAAAATGTCTACCATAGCTTTCTCCACCCGCCCTGGATGTTTATAGCCTAGTGACTGCTCCAACTGAGATTGGCTACACCTATTCCCTTGATCCTACTATATACCATAAAACTGGCCTCTTCAGCTTTGTGCAATCTCAGTCAACTCTGTATATAAACATGTTAAACTTCCCAGGTGCTGTGGTTTCTCCAGCTAAGAGCCCAGACCACCCAATCCCAGCTTTTTTCTGTCTGTGTATCTGACTGTCTGTTTTTCCGTTCCCTTGCTGCTCTAGTCAGGTCCATTCCTGGAGCTGTGCTGGACACAGCAAGTTAGGATTTCTATTGCTGTGTTAAAACAACATGATTGCTGTGGGATGTTCTGTATGTTAAATGTGTTGCTCTAATTGGTTAATAAATAAAACACTGATTGGCCAGTAGCCAGGCAGGAAGTATAGGCAGGACAAGCAGAGAAGAGAATCCTGGGAAGTGAAAGGCTGAGGCAGAGAGACACTGCCAGCCACCACCGCCATGACAAGCGAGATGCAATATACTGGTAAGCCACAAGCCACATGGCAAAGTATAGATTATTAGAAATGGGTTAATTTAAGATAGAAGTAGATAACAAGAAGCCTGCTATGGCCATACAGTTTGTAAGCAATATAAGTCTCTGCATGTTTACTTGGTTGGATCTGAGCGGCTGTGGGACTGGTGGGTGAGAGAAATGTGTTCTGACTGTGAACCAAGCAAGGACCAGAAAAACTCCAGCTGCACATGATCGAAAGCAGCTTGGGAAGGAAAGGGCTTATTTCATCTTACCATCATACTCCATTAATGAGGGAAGTCATAGCAGGAACCTGAAGGCAGGCACTGAGGCAAAAGCCATGGGAGAACAAAGTCCGCCTGATGGTTTGCCACCACCACCCCCACCCACCCCCTGCCCCCCGGCTTGCTCAAACCACTTCCTTATAACATCCAGGAGTACCTGTCCAGGGACGGCACTGCCTGGGTAAGCTGGGCCCTCACACGTGGATCATTAATCAAGGAAATGTGCCATAGACTCACTCACAAGCAATCCTGTGGAGGCGTGTACCAGGCTTGCTTTCTTTTGGGCCACCAACCAGCTCCCAGATCATGACACAGACAGAGACTTACTTATTGTTAGTTTTGAATGCTTGGCCATAGCTTGGCTCTTTTCCTGCCAGCTCTTAAAACTTAACCTGTTTTTCTATGCTTTTGCCTCAGGGCTTTTCACCTTTTCTTACTTTGCTGTCTCTGTGTCTGGCTGGATGACGGCTGCCTGGCTTCTGGTCCCTCATTCTCTCCTCCTTCTTCTTTTGTTCTCCCTTCTTCTTGAGCCTAGATTTCTTCTCCTATTTCCCTCTGCCTGGCAGCCCACCTATTCTTTCTCTGTTCAGCTCTTTATTAGACCAATTGGGCACCTTAGGCAGGCTAAGTGAAACAAATGCAACACATCTTTACATAATTAAACATACATCCTTACATCCTTAAACACATGCAGCATAAACAAAAGTAACACATCTTTGCCCAGTTAAATTAATATTCCACAACAGAGGCATTTTCTCAGTTGAGGTTCCTCTTATCAGGCAATTCTGTCATATCAAGCTGGCAAAAAAAAAACCAAAGAAAGAAAGAAACAGGACACCATTTGACACATGAGAACCTCCCTTCAGGGATGTCAAGAACTGGAACAAAGAACATAATGGGCCACAGACAATACAACTTCATGCATTTATAGTGAATGTGATGGGGTGGGGGGGAGCAGCAGTGGCGACAGCGGCGGCAGCGGCGGCAGCGGTGGCGGCGGTGGTGGTGGTGGTGGTGGTGATGGTGGTGGTGGTGATGGTGGTGGTGGTGGCGGTGGTGGTGGCGGCAGTAGGAATCTTCAAGTCCAGGGCATTGCACACACTGTGCAAGGATTCTACCACTGAGCTACATCTTCAGTCCCTTTTTCAAGAACATGCTCTAGACCCAGTGACCCACTTCCTAACAGTGAATTGATTATGAAAACACCCTAGGTTCTTCTTTATAGCCTTCTCTGGACATCTCTGTTTCTCATTCAATGAGAGAAGCCAAGAAGAAAGTTAAGAATAGAGACTACCATCCTTTAGCCTGTCTAAGGTTAACCATGAGATGAGAGCACATCCCCTGATGACACTTTGACTCCAACCTTTGAGACACCCTAAGCCCAAAGACCCAACTAAATTATGTCTATGTTTTAGAATATTAAGGTGTGTTACTTTTGTTTATGTTGCATTTGTTTAACTCTGTGAAGCTGTGTTACTTTGCCTGTCTAAAACACCTGGTGGTCTAATAAAGAACTAAATGGCCAATGGTGAGGCAGGAGAGAGAAATAGACAGGGGTGGCAGGCAGTGCTGTGGATATCGCTCTGTACAAATAAAATGCTGTTTGGCCAGTGGCTAGGCAGGAAGTATAGGCGGGACAAGAGAGAAGAGGATTCTGGGAAGTAGAAGGCTGGAGAGAGACACCGCGAGCCGCCGCCATGAGAAGCAACATCTAGAGACACTGGTAAGCCACGAGCCATGTGGCAAAGTATAGATTAACAGAAATGGGTTAATTTAAGATAGAAGAAGTAGATAGCAAGCAGCCTGCCACAGCCATACAGTTTCTAAACAATGTAAGTTTCTGTGTGCTTTCTTGGTTGGGTCTGAGCGACTATGGGACTGGCGGGTGAGAGAGATTTGTCCTGACTGGGCCAGGCAGGAAAACTCTAACTACAAATGGCGCCCAATGTGTTGGCAAGAATTTCCACCTAAAACCTGAGAAAAAAGATTCTAAAACAGAGCTAAAAAGAACTTCCTAGTTGTCTCTCTCAAGTTAGCGGCAGCCTGCCGGTTTGAGCTACTATGGCGGGTTTCTGGCGTGTGCGTCTGACCTGCAGTGTGGCGGGAATGAGGAATCTACAAGCGACACTTTACTCTGCTGCGTGGTGGATTTAGCCTTTGCTAGTTAAAAAAAAAAAAAAAAAGAAAGAAAGAAAGAAAAAAAGAAAAGAAAGTTTCTGGGCTATGCGCTGCTTTGATAGAACTGCTTCTGATACTTGATGGTACACATGGCTTCAGACCCAGAGCTGGCAGTAAACTGTACTGCCGCCATGTTGGGAAGCAGAGGTGGGCGGAGCCAGCAGCCACAGCAGCATTTCAGTCTTACAAAGATGGATATTACACAGAGAATCTGGTTTGTCTTGTCTTTGAGATTTTTAACTGCAGAAAAAGATTTGATCATAAAAGCTGTTGAGTTAGACAAATATGTAAATTTTAAAGGTACCTTGACTTCAAATTTTGGATATAAGGATATGTTGCTTTGGAAAAGAGTCTCTGCTTTTGTTTCCACAGAAAGCCAGAGGCTGTGGATTTGTTCCAGATTAAGATACATCAGGTTTGATCAGCCAAGACCACCTGAAAGGTCTCCGATGACACCATGGCCCAGATGATCCAATATCCAGAATGGTTTCAAAGCAACTGGCTCAGAGGTTCACCCTAATGGACTACTCCATAATCCTAAAATTTTCTTTGTATCCCCATAAGATACAGCGCCCCCCTCCAGCAGGAAGTAGTAAGAGAAACTACGCCCACATTCCCAAAATTATCAAGCTGGCTTTGGAGATGGAATTGGCTCACTCCTTCTCTAAACCCAGACATGTTGCTAAAAGAAAAGGTTAAGAGATTCTTGTGTCCCAAATCAAAAGAGCCCTCCGGTGTGGGACAGAGAAAAAACCAATATTTTTCTTTAAAGCAGTTTGATTATAAATGAGATCTCTTTCTAAAGAAGAAAAGGGGAAATGATATAGATATAATAGGATGAATGGGTAGATTAGGGAACTTACTTCTAAAGAGCAACAACTTGTTTAAAATGTTTTACATTGGTTTAGATTTTAGTCTATTGATACAACTTAAAGTTAATTTTGTTATACTGTGTGTATATTTCTACTTGTGTTTAAGGTATTATGTTTGTATAGCTCATTTAAAATTGTAATGGATAATTAAAAATAGATTAATAATTAATCATCTGTGATAATCATACTCATAGCCATGTTAGTTAAGTCTTCTGGGTATACATAGAGATATTTCAGATAGATAGGTAATCTTCAAATACTTCAAAGACCTACAGAATATGGCATTTAACATACTTTTTAAAATTTAGACTTTCTGGACAGTGAGACATGTCTGCTCCTGGCAACACCGATTTACTTCAGAGACAACGATGGGCATTGAAGACACTTCATATCTTATCTTCACCTTGGCAAAAATAGCCATTTGGGCAAGAAACTGTTCTTGCCTGGACTGCTTGATCGACTGGACATGCAGGACCCATAGAAAGGTGACCAGTAAACTTTGTTTGACAAAATGGTCCTTCAGGTTCCTGCTTCTCAGAGGAAACGGCCAGACATTCTACAGGACACTGAGAGAAGTGACCAAGAGACTCTAGCCCTGTGGGCTGAAAACAGATGCCCCAACTTTACAAAGGAACATTAGGTGACTGTCCAGGCTGCCAGCTGTCTCTGTCTACTCTTGCAAGACTCCTGAAAAATGCTTCCATCCTTCTCCCGGTTCTCAGGTAATATTATATCCTTCTGAGGTCTTTGATGTGGTTGAAGACTAGATAGTTATAATTTTCTCAGTTATGATAAAAGATAAATTAGATATAAAACCTTGGACTCACAAATATAAGATAGATAGTATATCTTCTTTAATAATGTAACTATAATTCTTGCTTAATAATTGTTATATGTAATTTTACTATGTAAAAGTTAAAACCTTCCTTAAAAAAAAAAAAAAGAAAAGGGGAAGTGCTGTGGATATCGCTCTGTACAAATAAAATGCTGTTTGGCCAGTGGCTAGGCAGGAAGTATAGGCGGGACAAGAGAGAAGAGGATTCTGGGAAGTAGAAGGCTGGAGAGAGACACCGCGAGCCGCCGCCATGAGAAGCAACATCTAGAGACACTGGTAAGCCACGAGCCATGTGGCAAAGTATAGATTAACAGAAATGGGTTAATTTAAGATAGAAGAAGTAGATAGCAAGCAGCCTGCCACAGCCATACAGTTTCTAAACAATGTAAGTCTCTGTGTGCTTTCTTGGTTGGGTCTGAGCGACTATGGGACTGGCGGGTGAGAGAGATTTGTCCTGACTGGGCCAGGCAGGAAAACTCTAACTACAAGGCAGAGAGGATAAATAGAGAGAGAGCTAGTAGCCAAAATAGGAGGACTACAGGGCCCAGCCACCCAGCCACACAGAAAGGAACAGAGTAAAGTAAGATTTACAGAAGAGAACAGAAAAAGTCCAGAGGAAAAAGGTAGATGGAACAATTTAAGTTAAGGAAAGCTGGAAAGAAATAAGCCAAGCTAAGGCCAGGCATTTATAATTAAGTATAAGCCTGTCTGTGTGATTTATTTGGGAGCTGTGTGTTGAACCCCTCAAAAGAGTTTAAAAAGAAACCAACATTTTGGTACCCAATGTGGGTTTCAAGTTTCTATAGTGCCTGAGTGTAGTTGGAGAGCTTCTCTACAGGTGCCACCAAGCCCCACAGTCCCACAACCCACTTATAAAATAATCACTCAGGTGCTTATATTACTTATAAACTGTATGGCCATGGCAGGCTTCTTGATATCTAGTTTTTATAGCTTAAATTAACCCATTTCTGTTAGTCTATAAGTTGCCACGTGGCTTGTGGCTTACCAGTATCTTTACATGTTGCTTGTCATGGCAGTGACTGGCAGTGTCTCTCCCAGCCTACACTTCCCACCATTCTCCTCCTTCTTGTCCCACCTACCCTATCCTTTCTGCCTGGTTACTGACCAATCAGCATTTTATTTATTTTAACCAATCAGAACAACACATTTGACATACAGAACATCCCACAGCACCCGAGAAAGCTTTAAAACAAAAATAAAGAGGATACAGTTCCTTAAAGAGTTTCTACCTGCTGGCAAATGTTTGATCAGCCAGTACATTAAGTAGGGACAAAAAACTAAGTAAATATGCCTGCCAAGTGCATCAGCATTCTAGAGCTCTAAGAAGGTTGAATGCAGTTCCTGGTCAAATCTCGGACCAGCCTCATGTTTTATGCCTGACTTTCACAACCCAAGAAGCAGGCAAAGCCAGCTGAGAGCCTTGTGTGGAGAATCCATATGTAGGTGAGCAGTTTAAAGATATGCTCATACAGTCAAAAAAGACTGAAGATATACAAGTAAAGAAGTCCAGACCAGGGACTTAAAGTTCTTGTCATATAGGTCCTTCACATGCTTAGTGAGAGTAACCCCAAGGTATTTTATATTATTTGTGGCTATTGTAAAGGGTGATGTATGTCTGATTTCCTTCTCAGCCTGTTTGTCTACTGTATATAGGAGGGCTATTGATTTTTTTTTGAGTTGATCTTGTATCCTGCAATGTTGCTGAACGTTTTTATTAGCTGTATCAGTTCCTTGGTTGAATTTTTGGGGTCACTCATGTATACTAACATGTCATCTGCAAATAGGGAGAGCTTGACTTCTTCCTTTCCAATTTGTATCCCCTTAATCTCTTTATATTGTCTTATAGCTCTGGCTAGATCTTCAAGTACTATATTGAATAAGCACGGGGAGAGGGGACAGCCTTGCCTTGTTCCTGATTTTAGTGGTATTGCTTTGAGTTTCTCTCCATTTAATTTGATGTTGGCTGTTGGCTTGCTGTAGATTGCCTTTATTATGTTTAGGTATCCAACTAAGCATGTGAAGGACCTATGTGACAAGAACTTTTAAGTCCCTGAAAAAAGAAATTGAAGATGTCAGAAAATGGAAAGACCTCCCATGCTCATGGATAGGCAGGATTAACATAGTAAAAATGGCGATCTTACCAAAAGCAATCTACAGATTCAACGCAATTCCCATAAAATTACCAACACCATTCTTCATAGAGCTGTAAAGAATAATACTCAACTTCATATGGAAAAACAAAAAACCCAGGATATCCAAAAGAATCCTGTACAATAAAACAACCTCTGGAGGCATCACAATCCCTGACCTCAAGCTCTACTATAGAGCTACTGTAATAAAAACAGCTTGGTACTGGCATAAAAACCGACATGTAGACCAATGGAATCGAATTGAAGACCCTGACATTAACCCGCACATCTATGAACATATAATTTTTGACAAAGAAGCCAAAAACGTACAATGGAAAAAAGAGAGCATCTTCAACAAATGGTGCTAGCATAACTGGATGTCAATGTGTAGAAGGCTGCAAATAGATCCATATCTGTCACCGTGCACAAAACTTAAATCCAAGTGGATCAAAGACCTCAACATAAATCCAGCTACTCTGAACCTGATAGTAGAGAAAGTAGGAAGTACTCTTGAATGCATTGGCACCAGAGATCACTTTCTAAATATAACACCAGTAGCACAGACACTGAAAGAAACAATCAATCAATGGGACCTGTTGAAACTGAGAAGCTTTTGTAGAGCAAAGGACACAGTCAACAAGACAAAGCAACAGCTTACAGAATGGGAAAAGGGCTTCACCAACCCCACATCTGACAGAGGGCTGATATCCAGAATATATAAAGAACTCAAGAAATTAGACATCAAAATGCCCAACAATCCAATTAGGAAATGGGCTATAGAACTAAACAGAGAATTCACAACAGAGGAAGTTCAAATGGCTGAAAGACATTTAAGGAATTGCTCAACATCCCTAATTATCTGGGAAATGCAAATCAAAATGACTCTGAGATGCCACCTTACACCTGTCAGAATGGCTAAGATCAAAAGCACAGAAGACAGCTTATACTGGAGAGGATGTGGAGCAAGGGGAACTCTCCTCCACTGCTGGTGGGAATGCAAGCTTGTACAGCCACTTTGGAAATCAATATGGCACTTCCTTAGAAAATTGGGAATCCATCTCCCCCAAGACCCAGCTATAGCACTCTTGGGCATATACCCAAGGAATGCTCAATCATACCACAAGGGCATTTGCTCAGCTATGTTCATATCAGCTTTGTTTGTAATAGCCAGAACCTGGAAATAACCTAGATGCCCTTCAACTGAAGAATGGATAAAGAAAATATGGTACATATACACAATGGAGTACTACTCAGCAGAGAAAAAACAATGACATCATGAGTTTTACAGGCAAATGGATGGATCTACAAAAAATCATACTGAGTGAGGTAACCCAGACTCAGAAGGACAAACATGGTATGTACTCACTCATAGGAGGATACTAGATGTAAAACAAAGATTACTAGACTGCTACACAACTCCAGGGAGGCTACCTAGAAAACGGGACCCTAGGAAAGACCCAAGGATCACCCAATGACAGAGAAATGGATGAGATCTACATGAGCAACATGGACAACATTGGGAGTAATGAACGGCAAGATTTGAGGTAAAGAAAGCTTACGGGACCAGGAGATCCCAGCTGCGTCAAGAACAGAAAGGGAGAACAAGGAATAACAGACCATGATAAATGAAGACCACATGAGAACAGGAATAGGCAGAGTGCTGGAGAGGTCCCCAAAAATCCACAATGATACATCCTCTGTAGACTGCTGGCAATGGTCGAGAGAAAGCCTGATCTGACCTAGTCTGGTGATCAGATGGCTAAACACCCTAACTGTCGTGCTGGAACTCTCATCCAATAACTGAAGGAAGTGGATGCAGAGATCCTCAGCCAGGCCCCAGGTGGAGCTCCAGGAGTCCAATTGTGGAGAAAGAGGAGGGTCTGCGAGGGCGTGAATTGTTGAATCCAAGATTACAAAAAGCACAGGGACAAATAGCCAAACGAATAGAAGCACATGAATTATGAACTAAAGGCTGTGGAGTCCCCACCTGGATAAGTGAGACAATTGAATAGCTTGATCTGCTTGGGAGGAACCCAGTCTGTGGGACCAGGATCTGTCCTTAGTGCATGAGCTGGCTGTTTGGAACCTTGGGCTTACACAGGAACACTTTGCTCAGTCTGGAAGGAGGTGACAGGACCTGCCTGTACTGAATCCACCAGGTTTAAATGAATCCCCAGGGGTGCCTTGATCCTGCAGGGCATGGGAATGGAAGGAAGGGGCTGGGGTGAAGGCGGGAGGGGGAGGAGAGGGGAACCCATGGCTGATGTATAAAATTTAAAACACATAATAATAAAGAAAAAAAAAGAAAAAGAAGAAGTCCAGACCAAAACAAAAAACAAAACAAAACAAAAAAAGCTCTAAACAGGTTATAGTGTGTTTAACAATGTGTGTTGGCTTAAGAAAAGAAAAAGGATATAGACAAGGAAAAAAATGAATAGTTAAAAATATAAAGCCTTTAAAGAGAGGGAATAAATAAAAGGAGAAATCTGGAAGAAAGGAAAGGAGCAAGAGAACAAGGAGAGGAGGACACCAGGGGCCAGACACACAGCCAGTCATGGAGTAAGAAAAACCTAAGGTATACAGAAGTAAGAAAAGGAAAAAATCCAGAGGATAAAGGTAGACAGGATAATTTAAGAAAAGTTGGCAAGAAACAAGCCACGCTAAGGATGGGCATTTATAATTAAAAAGAAGCCTCTGTGTGTGATTTATTTTGGATCTGGGTGGCAGACCCCCCAAAAGAGTAAAATGCAAAAAGCAAACAACAATATGGCTGTACTCTTGAAACACAAAAATTAACATAATAAATGTCTAGCATTTTTACTGCTAAGTTTTGGTGTAATTTACTACATAGAAACATAGCTAATACCAGGGGTTTGCGGCAGATTAAAATCTAAACATTTTTCATTCCAAAGCATGCTTGAAAAGAGAAAGGAGTGTAGAAAGTAGACGGTTGGGGTCTTTGAATGATTACAGAGTTCCAGCACTCACGGTGAGTCCCTCTGCTGCCTTTCAAATTCAAGAGAATTCAGACCGAGAGAGAAATGACCCTAAAATATTGAGATTCTGTTTTTCAGGGTGATCATACAGGTATGCCTCCTGGCACTTGCATGTATACACTCACCACCTCCTCGGCCCCTCTACTCTCCCCAAAGCCCGATTCTCACAGGACTGGAGTGCCAGGAAAACAGGTGCCTGGGCCTTGAAACCAGCTGCCTTAGAACTGATTATTTGTACAATTAAGCACTCATTTAGAGTCCTCTAAATATAATCTGTGATAATGTCTGGACAAATTGTACGTTAAATGACCTTTGAATTACCCTCTATCTGCATTATTCCAGCCAAACCAAACCTCAAGGGACAGGTGGGGAAGTGATTATAGCAAAAAAAAAGCTGACAGTTAAAACATTATTGAGAAAATCTTAATACTGATTTCATCAGCGTGCCAAAACCTCTGGCGTTTGAGCAAAGCTCAATACCACATACTTGGGTCCCATGAAATGCATTAATTCTTGAGTTTTAATTCTCTGATTTGAAAATTGGATGGGTTTGGGTTTTTTTTTTTGGTTTTTTTGTGGGGGGGTTGGTTTGGTTTGGGTTGGGTTGGGGCGAGGGGGGGTGGTTGTTTTTTATTTGTTTTCATAAATTTGAGGCCCCTGAAGCTCTAGTTTGCTCTGAGGGACCTGTGCCTCTCACACATGAAGTTTAATTTCCAAATACTTTCACACAGAGTTCAAGTTGAGAATGGGCTGGCTTATGAAGTGTTGCATAAGATACAGATTTTAGTGGTTGGTGAGAAAGTCCTGAGACATTATACACTGACTCCCAGTAAATGTAAAGGGAATAGTATATCATGAAGTAATAAAAACTATGGGTGCAATTAAAGATACTTCATCTTGCGCCAAGAGAGTGGCTAGGGTAGA
This sequence comes from Onychomys torridus, assembly GCF_903995425.1. Classification (NCBI taxonomy): domain Eukaryota; kingdom Metazoa; phylum Chordata; class Mammalia; order Rodentia; family Cricetidae; genus Onychomys; species Onychomys torridus. The sequence continues at coordinate 76,673,448 of NC_050455.1, forward strand.
GAACTTCCATGCCTGTGGCCCTGGGTTACATCACCAACAACACATTATGGGAAACCTATTTAGCCATGAGAAAAACTTATTTTATAATTAAATATCCAGAATCTTCAAGGACAAGAATTTGGCACAGGCTTTTGGCAATGGCTTATGTTCAGTGATATTTAAATTGTTGGAACCAAAAAATATTACTGACTGAAACAATCCAGACACAGGAAGATGAATGTGTCATGTTCTCAAGGTTTCTCATTTGTGGATATTTAGATGTGAGTTTGAAACATGGAGTGACTGCAGAAGCAGGGAAGTAGGAAGAGACCATGGGACAGGGAGGAGAACAGGGAGGGGGCTCTAGGGAAGGGATGAGGAGGACACAGGTGCTACAAAAGCTGGAAATGGGAAAAACCAGGGCTGGGAATTAACGGAAATGGGGAGGGAGGGCAATACTGATGGAAAAAGCAGGAGGAGGGATAAACCAATGACGTTTGAAAAGACCATAGAGAAACATTGTTTCATGTTTATGTTTACTTTAAAATTGAACATGTACATAAACAGTTTGAAGGAAGTTTTGCCACTTGGGGTGATAATGCTCTCATGAAGAGCCATAAACCAACAAAAGTGCCAGTGCCGGGCAATAGGAACACGCCCCTTTAGCTGTTGGTCCTGGGAGTCCAAAAGACTCCCAAAATCATATAGTCTATTGCCTTTGGTTGCCTTCCAGAACTCAAAGGTAAGACCCTATTGCTGAAGAAAACACACACTTTGGACACAGAAAGTAGAAGAATCAAGCTGGAACTGACCTGGAAGCCTCCTCCCTGACGACTAGTTCTCATAGTACTGTAAATAAATTCACTTCTGAACATTAGACTTGGTCTGTCCCAGTCCACCAAGTTCATCCCTAAACGTAAAGCCTGAAGAATATATTACTGGCTTAACTAAAATGGCACTGTAAGTGGGAAAATGAGTTACACTGACAAGCTGGAACCAACAACAAAAAGAAAATACTGCATATAAATCAAATTTAGCTTGTCCTATTATTAAATCCTTAGTTTTTTTAATGCCCAGAGCTGCCACAAGGGGGTGCCGCTGGCCTGGCTCCTGCATTAACTAACAGGCTCTTCCAGTTACCAGCCTACAGGACGTCTAGAGGAGTTCAGACAGCAGCACACAGCAAAGAGATTTTCACACAAGAAAGTGTGCAAGAGCAGATATCCATGAAAAGGGGCGTTGTACATAAAAACCCTATTACCGAGGAGCAAGCAAAAGGCATACCACGACTTGGTTTTACGGATCTCATTTTCTCATCACAGATTTATTCATTTTAAAAATCAGTCTTCACATCTTTTCAAGAGAGCACAGAAGTTGGGGTATGGCCAGCCTATGTCCCCACCCACACTGGGAGAACAATTCACTTTTGGAAGAGCTGGGAAGGCTGAATCTTCCAGAGAAGCCTTCCAAGCAGACCCCACCACCTACCAGTCAGCCTCCTGGCACTGCATGCCATTTCCTTTAAGACTGCTGTCTTTTACATCACATTCTCAAGGACTAAGAGAAAAACAAAAGCAAACAAACAAAATGCATTAGCCCTGGATACTTAAAATGCAAATCAAGTTTTGAAATGCATAGTCAGGCTTTGCTGTGCTTGGAATTAATCCCACTGTTTTTAACTTCCTTCCAGTGAAGTCACCAAAGAATCCCTGAAGCTTCAGGTCTGGAAAGCAGTAAACTGCTTTATTGTTTAGATTAAAAGCTTTCTCTTATGAGTGACATTTAAAAAAGAAAAAAAGGATGTGCTCTTACAGTTGCATTTATACAATTTATATGATACATACTCCCTTTAGACTCAATTGTATTTCAGTAATTACTTTCAAAATGAATTTATAAAGTTGTTTTCTTCAGTCTTGCTAGTCTCCTCAGCTATTCATAAATCAGCTGCAGGTTAGGTATTTTAGGTACACCATAAAACGGGATTATCATGAAGTACTAATCAAAGGTCAGCTCCTTCCCTGTGTTCCAACATACTTCTTTTCCTTTGTATCCACAGGATAATGACTTTATGCATAGATGTCTAACTGTCCACAGGTTGTAATGGAGAAGTGGGTGGAGCTTCCCATCCAAGGATGCCTCACCATAGTAATGGCCAGTGTTCCCTCCCAGGCAGTTCCTTTTTGTGCTACACTGGGTAGGCACTAAGGGATTATAGATAATGAATAAGCATGGTCCTTAACAACAGTAGCTTTCATGCTGGGCGGTGGTGGCACATGCCTTTAATCCCAGCACTCGGGAGGCAGAGGCAGGTGGATCTTTGTGAGTTCGAGGCCAGCCTGGGCTACCAAGTGAGTTCCAGAAAAGGTGCAAAGCTACACAGAGAAACCCTGTCTCAGGAAAACAACAACAACAACAACAACAACCAGTAGCTTGCAAGGCTTACACCTAGAGAGTATGCAAATTATTACTAAATTGCATGACATGAACTCATTGGTACAGGAAAGGTCAGCATCCTAATGGATTGAACAATGTAGCAATTTGAGTAAGAATGGCCCCATAAACTAAGATACTTGAGTACTTGGCCTCCAGTTGGTGTAGCTGGAGACCTTCTCTCCAGCCCCCACCAAGCCCTGTTAGTCCGACAGCCCACTTATAAAATAAACACACAGACAATTATATTATTTAAACTGTTTGGCCATTAGCTCAGGCCTATCATTGTCCGGTTCTTACTCTTATATTCAGCCCATTTCTATAAATCTATACTTTGCCACGTGGCTCGTGGCTTACTGGTACCTCACATCTTCCTTGTTCTGGAGGCTGCTGGCAGTGTCCCTTCCTGACTTCCTCTCCTCCCAATTCTCCTCTCTGTTAGTCCCACCTATACTTCCTGCCTGGCTACTGGCCACTCAGTGTTTTATTTACCAATCAATCATCCACAGCAAGTTGGTAGAATTGTTTGGGTAGGATTATAAAGGTGGAAGCTGTGTGTCACTGGGGGCAGGCTTTGAGGTTTCAACAGGCTCTCTTTGCCTCATATTTATGCATCAAGATGTAAGTTCGAAGCTGCTCAAGTACCATGCCTGCCCGCCTACTACCATGTTCCCCACCGTTATCGTTATGGATTCTAACTCTGGAACTGTGAGGCCCAACTCCAACAATTTATTTTATAAGTCATAATGTTTTGTCAAAACAGTAGAAAAGTAACTAAGACAAATAGTAAGTGTCCCTTCAAAATGATATGTCCAAGTCCTATACTCCCCACATGCCTCGTAACCTGTGAACATGACATTTGAAATAGTGTCTTAGCAATTGTAATTTAGAACCTTAAACTGAGATCAACCTTGATTTTGAGTAAGTCCTACTAAAACAATGGGTAGGGTCCTTTTAAAAGAAAAGAGGAGATTTGACAGGCGTCCACAGAGGGAGATGCATGAGATGGGGCAGAGACTGCAGCGACAGTACTACCGGACAAAGGATCTTCCAGCAGCCCCCAAAGCTCAGGGCAAGGACAATCTCTGAGCTCCAGGTGGAACTGAGCCTGTTGACTCTGGGCCTTCAGGGTGAGATAATAATTCTGTTGCTTAGGACCACTTCAGTTGTTGTAACTTGTTAGAACACCCAAGAAACTAATGCAGCTGACATGTTCAAATCAATTCTTTACTAGCTCTGTGCCCTGGGCACCAAATTTCAAACACCCTCCTCCCTAAACCTGAGTTCCTAACATTTGCCTCACAGAGAAATCGAAAAACAATTTAGACTGCCACTGTCTGCTTTCCATTTCTTCTGACATGTGGCTTTGACTGTGCTTGAGCCCCATCTTTAGGCTCCTTTACCAAGAGGAATCAGGTGAAAACAAATTACTTCCTTCCCAGGCACCTGTGCCAATGTGTTGCTGTGGTGGTTGTCCTGGGAACTGAGATACAACTGACAAGACCGGAATCACCAGGAAGCTCTTGCCAGAAGTGGACCTTGAAGCAGAGGCCCCTCTCACACCAGTCATGGGAAAAGAGAAAGAAACTGCTGCAAAGTTGTCTCAGGATCCAAGTCAACAAGGGGTTTGTAGGAATGTATACAGAAGACCCGGAAGTACCCCAAACAGAACAAAGAAGGCTGAGTTACTAGGCTCAGTGACAGGTGACTGAAAGCTCCATGCAGCATGTCAACAGGAGATCATGTGGAACGAGCAGAGGAACAACCCACCAAGAGGATCTCTGGGAAGGGTTCATCCAGCAGGAAGCCTCAGAGCCTGGCTAGTCAACCCTCCCCCACCCCCAGGCAAAGAACTTTCCTCCCAAACCCTGGCTGGCAGGTGCTGCTACAAAAGACAATAGGAATAAACTCCTAGAAGACAAAATGGGCAAGAAATGATGGTGACAACATGGGCCTGACTTTTTATTCTTACATTTGAATTTACATAAAATTATTCTGGGTCACATCTTCATTAAGCATTTCAAACTCTTACCCCCAGTGTCTCACGTATCGGTCCATGAGAAGGTGGCCAGTCTGTGGACAACACAAGTGTGGAAAAGAAAACAGATGAGATAGAGGCTGAGTCAAGGTAGAGATGTCCCGGGACACAGTCCTTGGGGAAGTAAAGACGGCGGTGGATAAGATGCAGGTAACAGAGAGCTGCACGGCATATTGTGAAAACAGAGACTAATAGGTTTTGGGTTAATAAAGAACAGCCAGCTCTGATGCCTTTAGAGGCAAGTGGCAGCTTTTGTAGAAATGGGAGAAGCCAGACGAAAACACAGGTACAGAGAGAAATAGCCTCGCTGAAGTCCACAGCGGCCGCACATTGAGTTCTCACCACATGGAGCTGGGCTTTCTTCCACCATGGACGTTTCCTAAGTCTTGCCTTGGTGAGACAGAATGAGACTACCAACACCGTAGTGAGTTTGTAGACAGAAAATAAAGACTATAATCATAGAGAAATCGTGACATGGGAAAACTACTGGTAAAATACAAATACATGAACCATCCTGACCACAAGAGGGCAGTATTGTTTCAAAGCAAAATTGCCCTAACCCCCCACCCCCCTGGAGACAGGGTACAAAGTTCTTAAAATATATACATATATATCAAAGGTTAGTCTCCAATATATCTGATTTTTATAGTCTACTGAGTGACAGATGGTGACAAAATGTGAAAAATATCAACTTGTTAAAAAATTAACTTGTTAAAATATATATTTCCTGTTGAAAATGAACTTGGATCCTTTACATTCAAAAGCAGTAGTTGTAATTAAGTAAGGAGAGAATGTGTGTGGTGTGTGTGTGTGTGTGTGTGTGTGTGTGTGTGTGTGTGTGTGTGTGTGTGTGTGTGTGTGTGTGTGTGTGTGTGTGTGTGTGTGTAGAAGCATGTGCTCAACTCGGAGCTTGGTACCAAAGAAAAATAGCAACATGTCTTTAATTACTCTGTAACTGAAGAAGTCGACACACATGATGCCTTTTGGTAAAAGTAGAAAAAGAAGAAAGATGGAGATTAGTACTGTCAAGTTATTTTCATGCCTTTGAGCTCAAATCAGGAGAATTGAGAAGCAAAGAAGCAAAGAAATGACGGGGGTGGGTGGATCTGTGTGAACATAGCAGTGAAAAGTTCCTATTCGGGGCAGTTTCAGGTGTGCTAATTAGAACCAGGCCTGTGGCTCTGGACTCCTTTCCCACTGTCATCCTATTTGAAACATTCTAACATTCGTTCATTTGCTGCTCCAGCCCTTGTGGGACTGGTTTAAATGAGTAGATAAATTTCTGAATATCTGATGATCTGTAGTGGTAGAGTCCCTGAAAGATCAGGGACTGAGAGACCTGTGAAGGTTCCTCATATTTAAGAGTGATCTAATGTTCATTCAGACCAAGAGCAGCAGGTCAGGGCCTTTGGTCCTAAAATTTGGAGTTAGCATGGCTGTGGTACAGTGAGTGAGCTGGAAAGAGAACTCTGGATGGCCAAATGCCATCTCCAGTGGCATGAGAAACCAGAAAACGGGTTTGGGATCATGGTGTCTGTGAACATTAAACATGGAAAACCTATTTAGGCTGCTATGTAAGTGAACAGGTGGATATATGTCCAGTGGAGACAGGAAACTCCCACATGACTTAATGCTAATGTAGCTGTCAGGGAGGAAGATGTCCAGGAAGAAGCAAAACAGGAGAACCCCATAACTCTGATTGATAGGACCCAAGTGTGTGTGTGTGTGTGTGTGTGTGTGTGTGTGTGTGTGTGTGTGTGTGTGCTATGAATGAATGTGTGATATGTGTGTGTAGGGGGGGGTTATGTATTCACTGATGAAACCTAATTTCTACAAAGAACATTAACCTTTCCTCTTAAAAGTACAGTTATTAAACAACTCACTATTTACACAGGGAAGTTTCAAGTACTGACAAATCATTGTATTGGTGTATGCACACAAAATAATACCAAGTGAGCACCATGACTTTTTAATGATAATGGTAGTAAAACAATATTCAGCTAAATGCTTTTTAAATTAAAATTTAATAAAGAGAAGATTAAAAGATGATTATTCCCTTGATGTTCTGACTTTTATATCCATTGCTCAAAGTCTCTACTGAGTATTCTTTTTTTCTTTGAATTATTCATAGGAAATGAGTACACTGAATCTAAAAACTTCACCCCATAAATCTATAAATTAGAGTCATACTTAATTTCACATTGTCCAAGCACATTTTTAATAACTTGCAAAGCACAAGTTATTAAAAAAAAAGTATCTACCTCATCCAGGAGCCATCAGGAGAAATGATGGACCTGTGATTCTGCTAAATCTTATTGGCTATATAAAAACATTAACAATGGACAAAATGTGACCCTAAGCTGATTCTGGACTTTGAAATAAAAATGGAGGTGAGTGGGCAGGCTGTTTTCTGCCTGCCAGAACTGGGTCATCAACTTTTGTGAGTAGAGTCTGGAGTCAATTGACCTCAGAAGGTTTCCCTGGTGGGTGCCAGGAAGACTGCACATGCTGAGAATTTGGAAATGCGTTGAGATCGTTGACTATCATGATGAAAAGGCTGCTGTCTTACAGTGGCCACAGCTTCCCTGTGCAAATACCACTGAGTGCTGGGGCTTTGAGGAGACACACCATGTCTAGCTAGTAAACACAGCATTGTCAGGTCTGTTCTCCAAGTCTCTCCCTCTGCCTGGGTATTGTAGGCAGCTCTGTCTCCATCATCTTCTTTCTCTGTTCTGCACAACAGCCCCAAGAAGTCTTCACTCTTCTCATTTCTAACTACTGTAGGAGCAAATCCAGAGGATAATTACTTCCTTTTATGATTCACATTACATTTGTATGATGATAGACCTGATCATCTACATGGAGTATCATACAATTATAATTTATTATTATATAATTATATATTATAATATACCATTATGTTGTTGGTTGTAAAACAAAGAAGGGAATACTAGAGTTTCAAGTTAAAGTGTGCTTTAACATACACAGTAATAAGTAAATAAAGCCTGTTTTGATTTCATCTCTCCCCCATGCTTTCAAAAGACAGAATCTGGTATTGATTAGACTAGGCTCCCTGTTGCACTGGCTTTTGTGACTGCTAGAGAACTAATTGTGGTAGCAATCAAATAAATAAATGTATGCAAACTTAAAATGGTAGAGATTCTACAAGATGACGATTCTTTTAAAGGGATGCAAATAACCTTCCAATCAATACATATTTCTGTTGGTCCTTTAAGCTATTATACCACATGGACTACTTGGTCCTGCCTCTCCCCCTGCTCTGTTACTATAGCATCTTTTTCATTTGAAGTTGAGGGTCTCAGGTGGCATCTCACACCAAAAGCCAAGAACACATCTCTCTAAGTTACACTGTGGCAACTTCCTTATCTCTGGTCCTTTACAGTCTCTGCTGCTGCTGCCAAAAGCTTCTTACCACTGCTGGCACCACCATATGTCCTGGCCAATGCCACAGAGCTTTGAGTCTTGGCTCAATGTCAGCCACCATACTTGATCTCGCATTGCTGAGATCTCAGCACTCTGGGTCTACATTACACTGGAAAATAATGTTCTGTGTGGCAATGTAGAAAGCACATCTCTATACCATACACATGGGGAGGGAGGAAAGAGACAGAGAGAGAGAGACAGAGAGACAGAGAGAGAGAGACCTTTGCACTAGACCTTTGGGTGGGAACCCCAAGCACATTTTTTGTTCTTGAGGCACGTTTCCCAGACTTTTGCAGTGTGAGATGTTTCTGCTTTTGGTGCCCAAGCTTGAGAACCTCACACTCTCAAGGGTAGAGTGGGGATGTAACTGAGGACAGAAGAGGATCTGAGATTTGGAAAGTGAGAAGACTGACTCACAGCTAGCAGCGCCTTCCAAATCTGTCTGCTAATTCAGAACTTTGCATCAGACTTACTTGGTTGGACTCAGCTCCTCTCCTCCCCTCTCCAGTATACCCTAAGAAAGTCTGTTCCTGGGTGTAGTTGAAGGTTTTCCTGTGTCCCGCCCAGTCAGCAGCCACTCAGACTCGAATAAACACATAGAGGCTTATATTATTTACAAACTGTATGGCCATCAGCTCAGGCTTATTATTGACTAGCTCTTACACTTAAATTAACCCATAATTCGTATCTATGGTTAGCCACATGGCTTGGTACCTTTTCTCAGTTCTGCCTTGTCATCTTACTTTCTCTGTGTCTGGTTGATGATTCCTGACTCTGACTTCCTCTTCCCAGAACGACCAATCAGCATTGTATTTGTCAACCAATCAGAGCAACACACATTCAAAACATACAGAACAACATCACATAGAACCTAGGAATGTTGGCTTCTAGGTTGAGCATATTTTCAGTTCAGGCAGAATACCACCCCTATAGATCACAGCCTCAGCCAGATTTCTCAATTTGCTGTGGGAAGAAAATGTGGCAGATAGGAATATCACAAAGACAAACTACTCAAGAGCTCATTTTACCTACAGTGAAACATATACTCTAGTCCTTCATGTGTACAGGAACTGTTCAAATATTTAACTTTCATTCTCCATAAAATGATAAATCTATGACACTATGCCCTCCTATATCCAACTAATTTGGTAACGTGAAAAAATTCAGACTCCCTGAAGTCCATCCTGAAAGTGTATTAATAAAGCCTTTATTAATACACTTCATATGGAGTTTATCTTCACCTTGGCTAAAATAGCCATTTGGGCAAGAAGCTGTTCTTGTCTGGACTGCTTGATCAACTGGACATGCAGGACCCATAGAAAGGTGACCACTGAACTTTGCTTGACAAAATGGTCCTTCAGGTTCCTGCTTCACAGAGGAAACTGCCAGACATTCTACAGGACACTGAGAGAAGTGACTGAGAGACTCTAGCCCTGTGGGCTGAAGACAAATGCCCCAACTTTACAAAGGAACATTAGGTGACTGTTCAGGCTGCCAGCTGTCTCTGTCTACCCTGCAAGACTCCCAAAAGTTGCTTACATCCTTCTCCCAGTTCTCAGGTAATATTATATCCTTCTGAGGTCTTTGATGTGGTTGAAGACTAGATAGTTATAATTTTTTGTTATGATAAAAGATAAGTTAGATATAAAACCTTGGACTCACAAATATTAGATAGGATATCTTCTTTAATATTGTAACTGTAATTCTTGCTTGATAATTGTTTTGTTATCTGTAATTTTACTATGTGAAAGTTAAAACTATCCTTTGGAAAAAAAAGAAAGAATGAAAAGGGGAAGTGCTGTGGATATTGCTCTGTATATATAAAATGCTGTTTGGCCAGTGGCCAGATAGGAAGTATAGGCAGTACAAGAGAGAAGAGAATTCTGGGAAGTGGAGGGCTGGGGGAGGAGAGACGCTGCCAGTGACCACCATGACAGAAAAGACATAAGGTACTGGTAAGCCAGGAGCCACGTGGCAAAGTATAGATTAATAGAAATGGGTTAATTTAAGATTAAAGAAGTAGATAACAAGAAGCCTGCCACGGCCATACAGTTTGTAAACAATGTAAGTTTCTGTGTGTTTACTTGGTTGGGTCTGAGCATCTGTGGGCCAGGCAGGAAAACTCTAACTACATTTGTAAAAGCTGATTTTCCCCAGTGTGACCTTTTCTTCTCCCTCTACAGTGTCACATGCATCCATGTCAGACATCATCAATCAGACAGACTATGCACTTATTCCTGATTTATGTATAAGTAGCAAATCCTGGGATAATGTGCCAAGAGCAGAGGGGATGGGGCTTGTAATTGCAGACAACCCTTAGAAATTGCAGTCTGGCTAATTATGGAGTCAGGCTTACTGCACTACATAATTAACATTATTTACTGGTTATAAAATGTAAACAAGGCTGAATTTTAATTTAGGGAAAACAATAAAAGAACTATATCTCAGTCTGGCAACTTCAGTGATATAGTTGCATATAAAAGAAGATTCAACCTTGTTATCAAACATCATTTTCAAAATAATTTCCTCTTTTTTGAGATACATTTTTAAAAAATTACAAAAATAGTAAAATAGATACATTTATGGTCTTTAGGTAGAATTTCAGATATTGTTACTTTGCTACCATTTGATTCATCATTCTCTGTCTTAATGTGTATGTCTCTCTGAACAGTAGAGCTGATTTACAGACACATTGCCTCTCTATTCTGGATCCTTGGGTCTTATATAAAGAAAACAATCTGTCTCATGACAGACACCATAATTTATCTCTTATACGTGTCACACTGATTTTCTCTATTTTTTTCTATTTCATAGATGAGGAAACTGAGGGCCGTCAAGCCAAGGAGCCTCATCATATCCCACCAATGAGAATCAGAGAGACTGTGTGCACCACATTCCTTAGAAACAGTGTTGAGCAACATGAGGCAGAGAGAGGGAGGATTGTTTGATGGAGGGCAGAAAGTCGTCCCAGTCCTCAAGATAAAGACAGTAACATAAACTAAAGGTCAAAGGTAGAAGCACTATAAACATTGAAGAGCATTGCTGTGGGATATTATATATGTTAAATGTGTTGCTCTGATTGGTTAAGAAATAAAACACTGATTGGCCAGTAGCCAGGCAGGAAGTATAGGCGGGACAAGAGGAGAGGAGAATTCTGGGAAGTGGAAGGCTAAGGCAGAGAGACGCTGCTAGCCACCACCATGAAAAACAAGGTGGAAGGTACCAGTAAGCCACAAGCCATGTGACAAGGTATAAATTTATAGAAACGGGTAATTTAAGATATAAGAACTAGATAACAAGAAGCCTGCCATGGCCATACAGTTTGAGAGTAATATAAGTCTCTGTGTGTTTACTTGGTTGGGTCTAAGTGGCTGTGGGACTGGTGGGTGAGAGAGATTTGTCCTGACTGTGAGCCAGCCAGGACTGGAGAAAACTCCAGCTACAGAGCATAAAATTAAGTGTTAAATAATAGAAACATGGTCTGAGTTCTTACATGGGAAGATTCACAATGCATCAAAAATTTTCTCAACCATCTGTGAAACTATAGTAATACTTGTATAGAAAAGCAGAAGTCCAAGCAGCCAAGAGTTTTCTGGAGTCGGGCACTGTGGGAAGGGGCCCTCGCCTGTTAGGGATGGATCATTACTGCACAGTTGCTTGGGAGGAAGGATTGATTGCAGGGTTCCAGCAGCCTCACACACATGCCAGGCTTTGCTGTCAGTATGAGACAATTGCTCATCTACATGGAAAATATCACCCTGTCACTCACATCCAGTGCAAAAGATAATTAAATCTATTAAAAAATCTAGGCATAAAAATCAAAACCATTAAAATATTTAAAAGGTATGCAATCCAGGCATAGCTATATTCCTAACACTCAGGAAATTAAGGACAGCCTGAGCCTCAGAACTAGATCCTGCTGAGAAAAGAAAAAAGAGATATAAGAGAAAGATGCTTTGGAGTTTGTGATAGGGTTTCTTCAACAAGGCTTTTGTAAAACAACACATGCTAAAGAAGAAATAGCTATATTTATTATATTTTTAAAAGCTTAGATTCAACAAAAGATACCATGAGCAAAATGAAAAGATAAGTACAGACTAATAAACTGTGTATGTAATACATAGCACAAAAAAGAAGGTTAGCTCTGGAGTCCAATAAGGAAAAGTAAGCTAGAAGGTGGAGAGACAGAGTATGAACACATCACCCATGGAAACACATTGCCAACTAGCACCTAACTAACAAAATGCTAATCTAAACAATACAAATTAAACTAGATAATAAAATTAAACTATTTCATGACCATCGGGTAATGTCTAAAGGTTCAATGTATAACTCCTTGAGCCTGAGCTATTACACTTTAGGATATAGAGAAATAGCTAACAGAAATATTCACAGCCTCATAGTTGATAATGATGGCACAGGAAAATATTCTAAAAGTCCATCAACAAACAGATATTTTAATCTTTTAATTGATTAATTTGACAGAAAGAGTAACGGTTTATCTATGGCATCTCACACATATATGTCATTGTACTTCATTCTAATTTCTTCTCTCCTGTGACTCCATCCCCTCTTACCATGACACATGTATTCTCTTTCTCCCCCCATCCTTAAAATCTTTTTTAATCTCCACAAATGATCCCCTTTCTAGTTCCATGGACACACAGAGACACAGACACACACACACACACACACACACACACACACACACACACACACACCTTTTAACTCTGGTTTACACTTGGTTTTTATTTTATATTGCAAATCTATGTTAAACCAAAAGCAAATTAAAACAATTTTCTTATTCTAGTTCAAAATGGGTGACAGCACACCACAACAGACTTGCAATAACTGCATTGTATTTGACCCAGGAACTACTGGCCAATATACAGTGTGGTGGAGGTTGAAGCTTTGCAAAGGAGATGCAAGCCTCGAAGATGAGAAATATAGTAGCTGGGCACCAGAAGTTGCCAGTGACCAAGAACAGTCATCAAGCTGACCCTCTTACAGCATCACAGGGGGATGCCAAAGAACCCAGTGCAGCTTCCTTTGGCATTTGAAGCAGATTTTAAAGGCAGGAAAGCTTGATAAGAGTTGCTTTATAAACTGGTTGAAAACAGTTTTAATTTTTGTTTTGAATTATTATCCTCTTCTTCTATAGATCATGATAAGTAATGAAAAGACCAGCTCAGTAGCTGAGCTGAAAAGAAGCTTCAGTGAACTTCCAAAAGCCAAAATTGCACACACACGCACACGCACACACACACACACACACACACACACACACACACACACACATACACACACAATGTTAAACCAAATGAGTTGCACTAAAATTTCTAATGCCTCCAGCTAGCACTGGTCAACAGAACGGGACTGAATCTTCTCCATGACTATGCCCAGTCCACTCTGTACAGGCAGTGCTTCAAAGTTAAGTAAACTAGGCTATAAAGCTTTATCTTATGTACAATATTCACCTGTCCTGGTCACTGATGATGATCATTTCTTTCAGCACCTTGACGACTTTTTGCAGGGAAATGTTTCCCTGTTTTGGCTTTGACAGAGCTGAGACGTAAGCATGCACCTGTTGCTCATTATTTTCTGCAGTTAGAAGATACTTCCCAACTCCAAATTGAGACAGTGAAGAGATGCACTCTCCTTCCTTCCATCACAGCATTCAGAGGAAACAGTTTCAGCCAGCCCTGTCCTGGGTCTACAAGCTGTCAGTAAATATCTGTCGTATTATTTACTTCTCTTAGCCCTTGTGAACTGAAAAGACCAAAGCAGAATGTTTCTGTCTCCTAACTCACAGCTAGATATTCATTGCTTCTCCCCACCATTTATTTTTCAGTGTTATCTCTCTCAAAGGAGATATAACATCTCGGGCTGATGGGCTGAGGCAGATTCTAGGAGAGACTCATAACAATAGTAGTGTCTTCATTACCACCTTCCTCAAAGCAGTAATCTCTAGCATCCTTTTGAAGGAGTGACCCCAGCCAACAACTATGGGGACCTTGTTATTCCTGGCCATGGCTTCTCTGCAGTAGAGTTACTGTTCTCTTCATGGCTAGGTAAACAAACAAAATCAAGACAACTCACTAAATGTGAATACTGACATTTGAGTGTGTGTGTGTGTGTGTGTGTGTGTGTGTGTGTGTGACTGTGTGTCTCTGTGTATGTGAGAGAGAGAGAGAGACAGACAGACAGACAGACAGAAATGGCCCACTGGTCAAAGCCATGTGTGTCTAAGCCTGATGACCTGAGTTCATCACTAGCATCCATATGGTAGAAGGAGAAAATTCACTCCTGCAAGTTGTGCTCTGACCTAAGTGCATGCATGCATGATGCACATATACTAAATTAATATAGTACTGTAATAAGTGTTTTAATAAATGACTCAAGCAAAGCTGTATTAGTTTTCTATTCCATTCTATTTCTTTGTATTTCTCTATAACAGTGATATCCCTCTCTGTTTCTCTCCCTCCCTCATCCCCTGCACCTCAGCCTCCTGAAATAATATTTCAGGTGATAGAGAGATCAGATTATTATTTTTACATGATTTTCCTGCAATTCCTTATGTGATTGAATTACATGAATATTATTACTTTAAAATTCCAAAACTAATTCTGTAAATAAGTGTGTTAGACATGTCTATTTTGTGGTGGTATTGTGTTCCCCGAAATTTTGTATGTTCCCCAAAATAAACTTATCTGGGGTCAGAGAACAGGACGGCCACAATATTAAACATGAGGATAGGCAGTGGTAGCACACGCCTTTAATCCCAGCAATTGGGAGGCAGAACCAGGCAGATCTCTGTGAGTTCAAGGCCACATTGGAAACAGCTAGGGCATGGTGACGCACACCTTTAATTCCAGGGAATTGGGGCAGAAAGAGAAAGATTATATAAGGTGTGAAGACCAGAAACTAGCAGCTTTTCACTGGCTAAGCTTTTAGGCTTTGGAGCAACACAGTTCAGCTGAGATCCATTCTGGATGAGGACTCAGAAGCTTCCAGTCTGAGGAAACAAGACTAGCTGAGGAACTGGCAGGTGAGGTAGCTGTGGCTTGTTCTGCTTCTCTGATCTTCCAGCATTCACCCCAATAACTGGCCTCGGGTTTGATTTTATTAATAAGAATTTCTAACCATTCTGCTACACTGTTTTGGAAGCTGGAGCCCCAGCTTTGATGCCTGGTCCTTGCAGTGCTCAGCTCTGTCACAATGAACAAGACAGTTTTATGAACTCTGCTTACTTCCCTAAAATAACAGCAGTTACTATCAAGAATGACATGGGCATTAAAAGAAAGAAACAAATATTTCTGTCAGTATTTCACTGTCTTAGCTCTAGCCACTTTAACAAATACTGGTGCCTGGGTAGCTTAAACAACAAAACTATCTTCTCACATTTTCTAGGGTGAAAGTTCAAGACCAAGGTTCCAGCAGGGTTGTTTTTGTTCAGAGAATTCTTCTTTTGACCTGAAGATGATGCAGACTATCTTCAGTGATGTATTTGTGCCCAAGTGGAGGAAAGGGGTGGCTTCTACCTTATCTTCTTATAAAGACGTGGGGTCCCATCTTTATAACCTAATGTAACTTTAATGAACTCTTTGTAGGACGTATTTCCAAATATAGTAACATCACAGGATAAGGCTAAAAAAAATAAATAAATTGAGGACACAATCCAGGCCATAGCAGTTACAGAAATTATCTGATATTTTAAGGTATGGAACTGTCTTTTAAACATATTTGTTGTTTTTAATAGGCTTTCTAGAGAAAACCTTAGCCCCTGTGCTGTTATTTGCAGTGTATGAAATTTACACAGACAATGCAAGCAAAACAAGAAAGAATTTTCATGTTTCCTTTTTTCAATAGAATTGTAATTAGAGCTACACAGTGTGTTCCACTCTGCCTTCTCATGACATAAAACATAATCATTGTTTCTTTACTCCAACAAAGTAGTTGTAATAACCACTATCATGACTGTGTGATGTTTTAACAAGTGGATACTATGTTCAACATGCACAGGAATTCAATAAACACTTAAATAGAGAACTAGCGCATTATTGGAATTTGAGACCACAGTGAAAAGCATGTCTCTGTGATAGTAGGGATGCATTTAACTGCTTACAGTAGAACAGCCTTCACTGAAGGAAATGTGTTGGTGTTTGTACATGATCATCATGTAGACTAGTCATCTGTAAATTTGGAGGAAGATAATACTGTGAGAAGAAGATCCCAAAACACCACTCGCAACCTAACATATACAACAAACAGGTTTCCTTGCAAGATCCATATTGCAGGTTTATAATAGATCTTGAAGTAGCATGATAAAATTTCAATCTATTCTGTCTATGTGTGTGTGTGAGTGTGTGAGACACACACACACACACAGAGAGAGAGAGAGAGAGAGAGAGAGAGAGAGAGAGAGAGTATTTATTTTTTCTAACACAGCTTTCAGTGTAAAATAAATTGTGTTCAATTAAAAGTAGACATTTTCCACTCACTGTTGTAACTGTTTCCTGGTAATGTTGTAATAGTCACAAATTTGGTGTCTAAAACTAATTCAGGACTGAGGGTTGTAGTTCTGAGGTAAAGTACAAATATAATTCTATAGGTTCCATTTCCAGCACTACAAAAATAACAGAAGAAAGAAAGTGTGTGTGTGTGTGTGTGTGTGTGTGTGTGTGTGTATGTGTTTGTGTGTGAGAGAGAGGGGGGAGGGAGAGGAGAGGGGGAAGAGGGAGATTGTTTTTAACAACTAGAAGTGAGAATTCTTAAATAGTTCTTGTTGTGCCTTTCCTTGCCTTTACCAGCTTCTCGAGGCAGTCCACATCTCTTAAGCCCTTCTCATAATTCAAAGCCATTAACAACCAAGTTCTTCTCCCCATAAACAGCCAATCAAATCCTTCTCACACTGTGTCACTAACGGCCTCTCACCTTCTCATTCACTTACAAAAACTCATCTTATTGGTCTCCCTAGACCAGCAGTTCTCAACCTGTGGGTCACAACCCCCACAGGAGTCACATATCAGATATCTTGCATATCAGATATTTACAACTTACAATTCCTAACAGTAGCAAAATTACAACTATGAAGTAACAACACAATAATTTTATGGTTGGGGGTCACAACAACTTGAGGTTGAGAACCACAGCCCTGAATCATCCACCTCAAATTCTCCCTCTTTTGTCATGGGACTAGTTGTCTTGACCCTTTTACATGTAGGAGGTCATTGCCACAAATTTCAGGAAGGTATCCACATATCTTTGTGTCATCGTTCCACCCTACAGACATATTTTCAGTGTCCTTGTGGTCCCTAAACATTTTCCTCTCTGCTGTCCATTCCCATGGCTGTTGTGTGGGTATATTGTAATTTATTGTACTATTTTCCTGCTACAAAGGTATTTAAGTTGCTTCCATTTGCAATTCCTAGACAGTAAAAATAATGAGTCACAGTTTTAAACACTGCTATTTATATTTATATATTCAACTTTCTAAGAGGGCAATGAGTGGCCAATCAGATCAGTTTTCACTCATCACAAGGATGTGTGCTCTACTCATAATACAAATACCAACCATTGTCTTCTTCATTATTGCCAAACTGGCAAGTGGAATTCAGATTTGATTTGCTTTTCTTTAGTTCTACCAAGGTAACATGTTGGCTACCTGGTTCTTCATTCATATAATATATTAATCTATGATTAGTGGCTTCTCTCAAATATTCAACAAAATCAGCAATCTGGACTAAGAGATTTGTGAGAAGGGTTGTTACTGTTGCTGAAACCCCTGGGCTTGAATGTTTTTCCATGTTGTAAGTTTAATGTTACCAAAGCCCACACTGATTTGCACTGCAACAGCCTGTTAAAACACTGCTTGCCCTGCTAGGCAGACTATAAGTTCTACCTCCCACATTCACACACAATCTAAAGACAACTTAGACCAGGTAGGCAAAACTTTGTAGGCTCCAGGCTAGTTTATTTTGAGTACCACTCTGAATAATGACTCCTTTTCTCCAACATGGAGCTTGTATCCATGGGTCCTCATGTATTGTACTGGTATGTGACCCTCTTTGGTAGAATGAACAGTTAACAATGTTTGGTTTTTCAAATCAAAGTTTCTTTGTGTAGCCCTGGCTATCCTGGAACTAACTCTGTAGATCAGGTTGACTTTGAACTCAGAGGCCTGTCTCTGCCTCCTGAATATTTGTATTAAAGACAACCATGCCCAGCTAACAATGTTTCTTAACTGTTGTAGAATTAATTAATACTCAGATGCCTGGTATTGAACTCTCAACAAAAATACAGTAACCAATGCTCCTTGAGAAATCACTCTTGTATTTATCTTTATCATTATTATTTAATACCCTTTTGCTTATTTTTATTACATGCCTTGGGAAGAAAAATTCTGCATCAGAAACACCCCGTGTGGACTCTGAGCTGCATGGATATGATATGGGCAAGCATCACCAGCATCGAGACTTTTTAGATGTGTATAAATTATTTTTTACTCTTTCATCTCTTTCTCTTCATTTCTTTGTTTCCTTATTTTAAAACAAAAGAAAGACAATGAAAATAACTTTCAATTCATAGACTGTTGCAAGAATTAAATGAGTCAATAGGCATGCAACGCTTGAAGAAGTGAACAGTGAACATTTGCTTAGCTAATAACATGAACATATACAATCATATTAATAAAGCATACCAAGAAGCTGGTCTGAAAGCAAAGAAAGAAAGAAAAGGGGGAACTGGAAATTATCTATTTCTTCAGGAACTATGTAGTCAAATAAGACATTTATTCTTAGATATCACTGACATACCCACACAGTATCAATGAAGACTAAGATGATAAGGATGGTGAAAAGCTGCCTGTACTATCTACTGCAGACCCCAAATACCTATGTAAAACTATCTGAATTACAACTGAGGAAATACCCAAAATCTATGAGCTCAGCCATATTTATATAATTGCTGGTTTAAATGAAGTATGAGATTTTACACATTACTTGTTCTGGTTATAACTGCATGGAAAAGCTTTTTCATCAACCTCATAAGCATTTTTTATGGCATTACCACAGACTCTTCTCTGAAAAATTGCTCAATTCTGAATTCACAATCATAGCTACCAACCCGCTTGAGGTTATCATTAACCTTGGCAAATGAAAAGCAGGATGATGCATTTTCATTATCTCAAAATATGAATCATTTGAATATGATGCTACCAAAAGTCATAAACTCTACCCTCCAAAAGAGAATGCTTCCCTTCATTAACACAGGTGTGGTTTCTAGGCACCTGGTCCACATCTGAATCTTTTTCAAAGTCAGTTGAGCTTTTGTGCTATTACTCACATCACCTGCAGCAGCCATTTATGACCTTTGGATACTAAGAAACTGCTAAAACTTTATTCCTTTGGGGAATCTAGAATGCTTTTGTAAATCAACTATTTATTTTTCTAACACAGCTTTCAATGTAAAATAAATTGTGTTCAATTAAAAGTAGACATTTTCCACTCACTGTTGTAACTGTTTCCTGGTAATGTTGTAATAGTCACAAATTTGGTATCTAAAACTAATTCAGGACTGAGGGTTGTAGTTCTGAGGTAAAGTACAAATACAATTCTGTAGGTTTTATCCCAGCAAGAACTATTTAAGAATTCTCACTTCTAGTTGTTAAAAACAATCTCTCTTCCCCCTTCTCTCTTGAAAGTGTAGTAGAGTAAGCAGATGTAAGATTAAGTTCTGATATGTGAGAACTTGCCTTGTAGATGAGGCAAAAATCCAGGAAAAGAAAGGGGAGCTGCTGAACAAGCTCCATGTACACAGCCCACGTGTCTGCAACAGGATGTTTCCATGAAGACTTCAACATAAGTTCATCCTGTGTATGGGACAATGCCATTTATAATCTCTACCAGATGGCCATGGACAGTTTGTGGGGGTGGATGTGTAAAGAAAATATCCTTCTTAGCGTTCATTACTTCCCCATTCTTTGTGTACATCAAAGCAGCACCCAACATTTCTGAGAGTTTACTCTGGGAATGCAGCAAGCCCTGGTCTTCCACTGACACAGTAACTGCTGCTCTCTCCTCACTGAGAAATTTATTCTTCTAAAAGGAAGAAATGAAAGCACTACTGCTGAGAGAGAGACAGAGAGAGAGAGACAGAGAGAGAGAGAGAGAGAGAGAGAGAGAGAGAGAGAGAAAGAAGAAAAGAAAGAAAGAAAGAAAAGAATATCCCTGTCCACTGCCAGAAATGCCAAGAGAAACAAAATTTGGGAAGAAAATTAGTGTTTTCCCTACTACTTTGCCAATGATGCATGATAATATCCCCTTAAAAGAGTGGCTTTAGTACCCCATCATGGCTAGTATCCAGAGCCATGCAAACAAAAGTCTAGACACAAGGAATTTAAGTCCAGAACTTAGCCTAGAGAAAACAACTTCCTCTTCACATAAAAGAAAACAACAAAACACACTTATATAAGTCAAAACAGAGCTACATAGAAACACAAGCTTGCTCAGCAAACATCTTTGAACACATTCCATGTTTTGAAATAGTGACCATGTAAAATTTGAGAAGGACCATCTATCAGCCTGGTGGCAAAGTAGCCATGAATTTTCAAAAGTTAACTCAACAGATCTACTGGAAGTCTATAATTATTTCCCTTTCCATATGATGTGACTGAGGCCCAGGGATACTGTAAACTAGCAATACTTATACCTGAAAGATAAAGGGGGACAGAAGCAAACAGAAACAGAAATGTGTCAGAGATGTGATGGTCAATACTGGGTTTCCACTTGACTATGTAGAAACACCTAGAAATACTGTAAATCACACTTCTGAATATGTCTGTGAAGGGGTTTGCAGAAATAGTTGGCACATGAACTGTGTGAGCTACAGCAACCAATAATCTAGGCATTGAGATCAAATAAACAACCAAAGGAGCAAGCATGCCCACATGTGCATACTAGGCTCCTGTTGGGTGCATGTGTGTTTGGTTTGGTTGGGTGTTTTGCTTTTTGGTTTTGCTATTGTTATCATCCATGGACAGTGAACTAAACCTTCAAACATGGACTGTTCCCAGGGTCTATCTAGGAACCTCTGAGCCTTCAGGCTTAGACTGGGGTTTACTCATGGGTCCCTCTTGTTTTAAGACTGTTAGAGTGAGTAGCTACTGGTTTCCCAGCTCTCTAGACTGCAGACAATGAGTATAGGACTATTCATCTACCTTCAAACTAAGTAGACTAATAAATCTCTGCTTATCACACAAGTACATGCATGTACACATATAAATATACATACACATGAACAAACATACTACATGGTCTACTAGTTCCATTCCTCTGGAGAACCTAGCATGGACTATGAGAAAGAAGCAAAAAATTGCCAGTAAGTTGGGTTACATGACTTCAATAAAATTGAAGGAAGTTCACTCAAGTAAAATATCTATACAGTACAATATTTCTCAACAAACTACTTTTTTGTTTTCCTACATAAATATAAACATAAAAGAGACTAAGAACATGACTAACAGTAAAGGTTCTGTGTAGACTTTACAATACTGTATTGCTAATATGCTATTCAAACATGAATGGAGATATTAATGTATGTTGCTGGATCCTAATTGTTCCTTCAGGGGAGGGGATGAGAAGGCAAGGCATCAACGAAACAGACACTGGGAGTCAGTTGAAGGCAAACAGCAGACTAGTTTATTCAATAACAGGGAAGGCC
The DNA here is from genome assembly GCF_903995425.1 of Onychomys torridus. Taxonomy (NCBI): domain Eukaryota; kingdom Metazoa; phylum Chordata; class Mammalia; order Rodentia; family Cricetidae; genus Onychomys; species Onychomys torridus. The sequence goes on from NC_050455.1 coordinate 76,695,058, forward strand.
TTATATACCCTCCTCCCAGCACCCAAGTTGTGTCCCAACCTGGTGGCATTGTATGGTCATCCCTCATTGGCTGGGCACGATCAGGAACTCTGACAGCAATCAGGAAGTCTGACAGTCCCTGATAGGTCCTCAGTCTCCAAGTTGGCTTATAAGGAAGTACTTTATGTGCATGCCTTGGCAACTTGTTTGAGCCAATTTCCTTGACCCTATGGGCCTGTCCTACTACAAATATAAAAGTTACTTGTAGGCGATAGAATCAGAAATAAGTGAAGTTTGCTTAAATCATGCAGAAAGCCTGGCTCTGTCTGTGGAAAGACCTTAAGAACTAAATGATGGTTTCACTAGGGAAGTTCTCTGGGGACTCCAAGACAGCCCCACAGATGTGAAACTTATCCAAACTGCACCATAGTGACAAAACTCAGTTCCTCAGAATGGATTTCCTAACATCTGCTGTTGCTTCTGCTTTTCTGATTGAGTTTGAACTGATACAGTTCTTTCCATGTTTGCTGTATTTAATGTGAAGGAATGAGTTAGTGTCTTGCATGTGTATAAAAGCTAGTGATAAATTGGTGTATTTAAGTGGTTTTAATATTTTTTCTTGCAATTTTGTTTTTCTAAGTCTCTATAAGTAAAGACTCATAAAATCATCTTTCTGAGCCAAAGTAAAATTTAGATTTGAATTTTCTTTGAATGATTCCTAAATTGTGAATGGTGATGTTTGTTGCTGGAGAAAGATCATGCTGGTTCTTAGGTGAGGCAGTCTAAGTTCATGGATGTCTCTCCTAGAACACTTTCCCAGACAAAGAATGAAACAAAGCCTAGAAGAAAGGACAAGTCAGCTTCTGGTGAAGTTGAACTAAAATGATATACTGTGGAAAGTCGGTGTGCCCAGCAAAAAGAAATGAAGGACTGGGTGCCCCACCTCTTTAGCTGCTTCTCATTTTTTATTGAAGTGAAAACTGCAGGATGCATATTTGAGGTGGGAGATAGCTAACCACACACTGTCGCAAATTTTCCTTTTAGCTTTAGGTCAGCTGCTGTGCAAGCTCATTTTTAACCCAACAGTCAAAGCCCTGGTCTGCTCTTCTGTTTCGTTTGAAAGCAAACAGGGACAAGCGGCTTGAACACTGCTTGTCAGAAGGCAATCATTGGAAAATCTGAACTTGCCTTTGAATCTGCCTAGTTCCTAACTCCCTGCCTACCCCAACACAATCTTAATAAAGTTGTAGAATGTTGAAACGTCTTAGCTCGTAATCAAATAGTGCAGAGAGACAGACAGACAGAGTGAGTTACCTCCTTGTTTCCCATGGATATTTTTACTTATTCGGGTAGTATTTCTTGAATACCTGTGGCATCCTGAACACCTTTCAGCTTTACAGTGGTGAGCTTCACTCAATGTTGTTTCTTCTCAGGTTACTCCCCAGTAAAGTCAGGATACAATAGCGCAGCCCTATAGCACTACTGTGCTGATTACTTTGGCTAATTTCTAAGGTACTTCCCACAGGGTCTAGCATATGGTGTATTATAGCTCTTTTGTGAGCCTGGAAAGCTGGCCCAGACTTCACAGAGCAGCTGGTGCTACCAAGACAATTAGGTAAGAAAAAGGAGGCAGGGTTCTGAGTAATGAGGAAGCCAGGAGAGGGAAGCTCGGAGGAAGGAGTGAGGGAAGTTTATTATGCTGACCTTAATTAAACCCGCCTGCCTGCCAGGGATCATCTTTCCTGAAATCCACAGCAAAGATGTGGACTTAACTATGGACAGTTCACTCAGCTCCTCCCTACAAAAGGTGTCGTCAGTATCTTACATACAGCATTGTCTTGTTTTTCAAAAGATTTTGTGCTTAAAGAATCTGTTTTTTAATTGAAAAAAATTTCATAAAATATATTTTGATCACAGTTTCCCCTCCCCATACTCCTCCCAGACCTTTCCCACCTCCCCCAACTTCACACCCTTTCTTTCTCTCTCTTAAAATCAGGCAAACAAACAAAACAGAATTTTGAAAAAATGAAAAAAAGATAAAGAAATGTGTGCCCCTCCCCTTATTTGAGTTCCTGCTGGAAAGGTAAGATAAGGCTTGATGTGATGAATCATTTGAGTTGACTCTGAGGTTAGGGACACTCAAGTTGTCAGGCACCTGGCCCTGGATGCTTAGGGCAGAGGAATATTGTCTCTTGGGGTACCTACACCAGAAACAACTAGGTTCAAAGGTAGGTGAGTGATTTGATCTAGGAACTGACTAACACAGAAAGGATTCCTGTCTTCCATCTAGATTCCAGAATCAGAGTATCAAAAACTTGTAAAAAGAGTAAAGGTAATGAATGTTAGAAAAAGCATGGACCTGAACACTTTTCCTGCATTGAGAACAAGTTTGTGTGATAACCCTGAGCAACCTGTGGGCAGGTGACGATTGCTAAGAATCCTGCTTCAGAGAGACCTGTTAGTCTTTTCAACACTGTTTATGAAGGTGTGTGTGTGTGTGTGTGTGTGTGTGTGTGTGTGTGTGTGTGTGTGTATGCGTTCCTGAAAAAGGAGTGTGTACACTGTGGACATACGTAGGCCAATTAACAACCTTGGGTACCATTTCTCCCCAGGTGTCATCGACCTTTTTTTTTTTTTTTTTTAAATTATTATTGAGACAGGGTGTCTCACTAGATATGTCTCACTGATTTTTATTTTCTCTTGAAATTTTTTATATGGAGAGTGTGTAGGGGCAGACAGGAGATGCAAAGGGATGGGGAAATGAATGGGATCAAGATACATGATGTAAAAGACACATAGAATAAATAAAATAATTTTTAATAAATGAAAAATAGAGCATGAATTTGAGAAGGAACAAGACAAGGGATATATGTTAGAAGTTGCAGGGAGTAAAGTGAAAGAGAAATAATATAATTATACTATAATTTCAAAAACTATATAAAAACAGATTAAAAAGAATTTTTTAACTGTTTGAAATTTTGATTTTTTTAAAATTAATACGATTCTTTTATCGATTCTTTGGCATTCCACCCTTGTAACCTCCCACCTCAAAATAAAATAAATAAAAATAACTAAAACAAAACAAAACAAAAACCACTTCACTCCTCCATCTTTCTTGCCTCTCCATCACATATCCCTTTGTTGCAGTATCCTTGGGAGCTGTGGTATGTCACACAATATACCCTTTTGCCCAGACAGCTTTACTTGCCAGTGTTCATTGCAATGAGTTGTTGGTTTGGTTCAAGGCTTCTGGCTCATCATCTGGACCCCCACTGAAATCTTGGATTGCTGCTGTTGCCCAGAGTCTTGGAGATTCTGCAGCTATGGTTCTGCAGGACTGGTCCCTTCACACACTACAGCAGGTCATAGATGGGGTAGATGTTGGGGTGGGCCATCTCAAAGCCCTGGATGCTGGCCTGGGTGGTAGCTGAGTTGGTCAGTCTGGGTCCCCACCTGGACTGCCCTCCTCAGGCGAGGGGCAGCTGGTGAGGGACTGGACCAGCTCTCCAATGCCGAGGCCATCAGGGAAAGCTCTCCATACCTCTGGGTGGTAACATGGACATTATTAACATAGCCCCTAGCTGTAGTAGGGCCACAGACCCAGACATGGCCCTGGGTTGCAGCTGGAGCCTGGTCTTCACCATTGCCTCAGGTAGCCTTACAGACTCTTCACTGCTGTCCTGTCTTCAGTTCTGCTTCTCTCCACAGTGTACAAACCACTCTGCCTCTCCTTTTCTCCCATTTCTCTACCACACACCTGTTGATCACAGTGGCACCCCCACCCCAGCCCGTGGGGTACCAGGAGGGCATATGTCTGTCTGCTGCCCCACACATAATACATTTAAAAACAATGAATTTGATTCTTAAAGCTAATGAGAAAATCATCCCAGAAAGAGCGAACAAAGAAAATAAAGATCTTTCAAACAGTTTACCGAACCCTTCTAAACCTGATTCCCTGAAGCTTCCTGCTCTTCTCCCCTTGCCATGAAGAGCAGGAACACTTTTCTTCTATCTTTCTTTACTTAGTGAACTTCTGTTCTTCCTTTGGAACACACAGTAATTCTTGGGCTTTACAGATTCTCCACTTTCTCACACAGCTGCTCAGCTGTGCTGTTAGGATGAGAATACAGACTTGGGCCATATCTAGTAGGAGAAGCATGCTGCATCGCAATATAGCTCTATTTTTAAAACAAGGAGGCAGGTTGGATTGTGCCTATAGTTTGTAGTTTGCCAACTCCTGGGATAGGTATCAGACAGACACATCCTCTCAAGGATTTCCTCATCCTCTGAACCCGTGTGTGTGTGTGTGTGTGTGTGTGTGTGGGTGTGTGTGTGTGTGTGTCCTGTGCAACCTAAATGCCTCATGCTCCACAGGATATCCTACTGAGATTCACATGTAACTGAACGTCCTGTAATCTATTGAATAATCCTATCGTCACCAAGTAGAACACCCTGTCCTTATAACAACGCCAAAAAATGTAGCTGCCCTTTTCTGATTAAACTGGAATAAATGCTAGCTTCCTTTTCGTGTACCACTTCCCACTCTTTATCTCTACATCACAACCTTCTTATTCTCCATCTTCTTCAAGTTCATTAATTTTTGAAAGACTGAGAAAGTAATTTTCATTCCCTTGAGAAGTGTATGAAGAATTAAGGAGGTTCGTTACAGCAGGGATGTGTGTGTTAGTGGGTACAGAGGATAACTGTGTCAAAGCCGTGTCTTTCTGTGTGTTTGAAAGCTGTTCATTTGATAATCTGATGACCCTCCCAGCAGCATGAGCAGACACCGACTTTTCACTGGAACTGTTCTCATCCACTCACAGGGTTTCTCCAGGGCAAAACTATTTTCTCTTATCTGCAATCAAAACTGTGTTTGCCAGGGCTGGAGAGATGACTCTGTGTTAAGATTACTTGCTGCTCTTACTGAGAACTGAGTTCAGTTCCCAGCACCCACATGGTAAGGCAGCTCACAACTGCCTGTGACTCCAGCCCCAGACACTCCAGAGATTTCTTCTCATCTCCATGGAACCTGCACGCATATGACATACTCATACAAAGTTGTGTACACATATAAAGATATATACACACCAAAAAACACAGACAAAGACACACATGCACACTTACAAGGATGCACACATATATACAAAGACTCACACACACATACATACAAATATACATATATACAAAGACACATATATACATACAAACACACGCAAAGACACATATACCTACAAGGACACACATGCACATATACACAGATACACATGCACACTTAAGAAGATGCATATATATATATATATATATATATATATATATATATATAAAGACACACACACATTCAAAGATGCACACACAGAAAGGTACACACATACATAAAAACACATACCTACAAAGAACACACACACACACACACACACACACACACACACAAAAACAAAAACAAAACAGTGATTCACACTCAGAGAGAAAAATTAGGAAATAAAAATTTACAAAGTAGCTGGGCTGAGATGACACACACCTTTAAGGCAGAGGCAGGCGGATCTCTGTGAGTTCGAGGCCAGCCTGGTCTACAGAGCAAGATCCAGGACAGGCACCAAAACTACACAGAGAAACTGTCTCGAAAAACCAAGAAAAAAAACGTAAAAAGTAAATCACAAAGCCTTTGATTTATTTAAAGAGATTTCAGGCAATAGAAAGCTGTGGAGAACCTTTTTCTATTTTAGGTTGAGGAAGCACAGGTTGGAGTTTGAGAATCTGGGAGCCAACACTCCCTAGGCACCTTTTCTCTTTGGTTTAGATGGTCTTTATTAGCATATACTAATTAGACATAATAATGTATTTTGTAACGACATCTTCAGACATGTGTACAGTGGGTTTTAACCATGCGTACCTGTTACCTTCTCCTTACCTCCTCCCTGCTCATACTTGAATGCACAGTTTGTGTTTGAGAGAGAATTGCTGCCTTAACTGAACCAATGACTTCTGTAACATGGTTGCTTACTGCCAACTCCCACCTTGGCTTCCTCCTGCTAAGGATCTGTGGCAGTGTCTTAATTTTCCCATGACATTCATGTCAGTATATCTGTGGTGTGTACCATTAATCCTGAGCTGAGGAAGTATGAAGAAAGATTTACAACTGATCTTCCCTGTGCTGCTGTTAATTGCAATCATGGTATATGACCATCCTTGACACTTACAGACACAAATATTAAACATCTATATCACCCATCCACATTACAAGGTGCAAGTCATGTAATGCCTCCTTCCTTCTATTTTGTAGTCACCTCTAAGTTCACCTCTTCATAGGCCCCTGTTCATGCTGGAAATATTCCTTCTAAAACATAGATCTCAGCATGTCACTCTGTATCCTGGACTTACATTCAGGGACTTCTTCTTTGGTACTACCTATTGTTCTAGGCTTGACCATTAGCATCACACACAACCAGCTTCACACATTGCTGTGCTTCTTTGAAGCAAGGATGGGCTATCTTTTAATTCTTTCATTCATTCACAAATATTAGCTGAATGTCTTATGTAAGCCAGAAATGTAAAAATACACAGAAGATAAAATGGTGGAATGATTTTACATCAGTGTAGTAAGAGCTATGACCACAGAGGTATGGCAAGCATATAGCAAGGACAGTTATCAACACTGAGAAGGGAGTAGGGATGGGAAGTGGAAATTAATGTTACTTTTCTGAAATGTAATTCAACTGTGTTTCTCCTCTTTTCATTTGGTAAGTCTGAAAACCATGTGGGAGTGCAACTGTAATATCTACTGCAGATTCATCCCAACAAAGATATCTGACAAGCTGGATATAGTAACATTACTTGTAATCCCAGAACCCAGGAGACTGACACAAGAGGATGGTGAATTCAAGTCTAGCCTGGCCTACATAACCTCTCTCTCTCTCCCTCCTCCCTCTCTCTTCCCTCCCTCCCCCTTCCCTCCTCTCTCTCATCCCCCCTACCCATACATACATACACACACACACACACACACACACACACACACACACACACACACCTTTTCAAGGTATATATTTTAATTTTCCTGCCTTCATTATCACTACTATCATCTTGACTATTAGCATTACATTTTAAAAACCTAACAATGCATCCATCCTCCAGGCTATCCCCCAAACACATACTTAAATAATCACATAGCCAGCCAGGAGTACATTTCTGCTTCTTACCATATCCACAAACAACAGTCAATACAGATGGCAATTTGACATATGTTTATACTCAATATTAAGACTGGAGATATTTTTGAAGGAATGAATTTTGATGTAATTATTCCTTGGTATTTGGGAGCATTTTTCTAGTGCTGAAGTTCAAACTGAGGGCCCTATACATGCTAAGAAAATCCTATACCACTGAAATACATCCCAGCTTTGTGGGTTTTCATTGCCAACAGACAATTATGTAGGTAATATCTTCTGTGAAGGAAGCTCTCTAGATATACTCACCGTATGTTCGGCATTCATTTTTGCCAGATGGGTGAACACATTGCCTTCTTCAGGTGAATGTGTCACCATCTAGATAGTGGTGTCATAGACCATCTCTCAGATCTTTTAAGAAATCAGACAAGTTGACATCAAGCCTGCTTTATTGGTCTGGGGAAAATGAACTTTTTGGTTTCAAGCTCGGCAGTCCTGTACAGAGTGGTGTTATTAGAATGATCTATTGCACCATGCTGCATTAAACCTGGATACACAGTCTCAGAAGTGGGTTGACAGACAGACTCTCTAAAGCACAGCTCTGGAAAACAATCACCTCCCAGCAGATCCTCAGCTAACACCTCTTTCTTCACCAGGAGCCCCAGTCATGATATGAATCTAATGAATAAATTAACCAGTGGCATTTCTACCCAAATCACACTGCTCCTAGTGGGTAATAAAATTGAAGAAGTGTATTTTGAAATTTTTTTTTACTGAAATGCCAATTCTTTCACATACTCTAATTTTTTAAAAGTTCTCTTAGTTTTTGAAAATAACTCCAAGAGGAAAAATGTTTTAAAGATAGAATCTGTTAAGTGTAATTATATATCTGGAGAGGGGTAGTTGCAGAGTAGTTCTCTTTAATTCTTATATTTTCTGTGTTTTCAGATCTCTTTCAAGGCAAATAGACTTTGAGGAGTATACACAGTTTTTTGAAAACAAGAAAATCAACTTTCCTGGCTTGAAACTTCTGCTTATTTATTGTCCTACATAGATCAAGTTGTCTGATGTTTTCTTAGTGAGTGCTCATTATATGTATATCTTTGCCTCCATCCTAATGGTAGTCATTGAAAAACATTCACCAAATGTTAATTAAATAAAATAATCCAAAACTAAGCACCATTTTTTTCCTACTACCACCCGGAACAACACAACATGAAGTGCAGCCCATTGCTGCCTTATCATGATTGCTTGGTGAATTCCAGCCAAAAAGAATGGGAGTGGGGATAGAAGAGGAGCATGATGGGATATCTAAGAAATCCTCTGAACCATCACACCTGGTGTCCCCACAAACATCCTCCCTCTTAACAATACTACAGTGCTATGTCTATAATTTCCCCAAGGCTATGTTATTGATTTTATGGTTTTTGTTTGTTTGTTTGTTTTGTTTTCAAACAGTGCTCACTCCAGACCTGAACCTTCTTCACATCTCTCATATAATCTTGGCTAATTGTTTGGCTTCCTCCTCACTTCCCCCACTACGTGGTGTGCCTAAGGACCTCTACCGTAAGATACATTTATAGCCTGGGTTAATTGCTGTCAATTGAAATACACCCACATCATGAGTTGAATGTAATATGATTTTCCAACTGTCACCATGGCCTGCTTAATTACTGACCAAAGTACACCCTGCCTCTCCAGGAGATATTAACCTAGGTATGTCCTTTGCAAAACTAAGGCACTAGCCCTAAAAAGCTCACCTCCTAAGGCTGATGGCTTTATGGAAGATTTTTCTCAGTACAAGCAAGTATGGTTGCTTGGTGGACTTGTTGATTGGTGATGAGTCAAGGCCTTGTTTTGCAGCTCAAGTTGACTTTGAACTTGTGATCCTCTTGCTTCAGCTCTCCCAGAGTTGAGATTACAGTATCGCACCACACCTTATTCAATATGGTACTTTTATTCAAACCTTCAGTTCAAAATGAAGTTAATGCTCACTGGGAATTGATTCCCAAGAAAAAAAAAGAAATGCTGATTTTATTTTCTAATACCTCTAGTGTCAAGATGAAGGTTTTGAAGCCTTCCAGTTGTCTAGGAGGGCAACCTTGGACCAGGAGTTCTCATTCAATATTTTGGCAGAAGCAATCAGCCACAAGATGTGGGCAGCCGCTACAGCTACACCTGCTACACCAATATGCATATACCCTGTGCTATATAGATAGCTAGGGCCTAATCAAATTGTATTTGAGGAGACAAATAATGGATGGTACAAGATTCATGTCAACATCATAGGGTCTGAAACATTATTTAGCAGACACATTACTTAACTAACTCAGAATGACTATTTTCCATGATAAGTAACTTGACCCACTGGTGAGGTATAGGTATGAGAAGCCAAATACAGTCCTAACTAATGGTTGGGAGGAAAAGGTACAAGTACTCTTCACCAACAGAACTGTATAGGAACCAGATCCTCTGACCCATTTCTCATTGAAAAGTGCCCATTTGTTTCACCTTTACATTCAAATATATATTTAGCAGCAAGTCAGTATATATCTTTATTTAGTCAGTGGCTTTCCATTTTTCTAATCTAAGATGTATCCCTAAGTTAAGAAGAATAAAGGGGTTAATTGAGCCAGGAAGAGGGTATTGGACCTCTGAGCTGTAACCCAAGCTGCTTGCCGTTCATCAGGCACTGGGTTGCCTCAGATGCGTGAGTACTTTCTAAGATGTGACCCTGCCTGATGCACAAACCAGCAAACTACATGACAAATCCTTGGAGAATGAATGACATTTGTCTACTTCTCTTTTTTGTTGCTTTTCTTCAGCACCCATCTGTACCCTAAGGCTCATGCTTGACAGATGTGCTTAAGCATTGCAGTACGTTTAAAATAGCAAGTTCAAATAAACTCTTAGAGCAAGAGTCTATCATCTCTGGAAACTTCTGTCCTAGCTCTGGCCTCTGCTTTCTGTTCCTTCTTTCATTGTGCTGACATTGGGCCTTTAATCTTCACCTTTGACTTCCCTTTTTTCTAGACCCTTCTCGGTATGGATAGACAAATCACATGCTCTTTGAATGAAACATGTTCTCACTAAATAGTCTGTTACCAATTGTTAACTTGTAAGTCAAGTTTAAAGCTAAGAATGGCATATTGCTGTTCATTCCATTCGTTCCATGCTCAGTATTTATGATGCCAGGCAACACAAAACAGAAGCCATCACCATGGTATCTAGGACAAAGGTAAGCAAGGGAGAAATTCCGAGTTACTGAACCTCCCAACAGAACATGTGTGTTAGCCTACCTGGGCATCCTCAACAAAATACCCTGGACTGTTTAACAACTGACACCCACCTTCTCAAGGGCCTGGAGTCTGACACCATCTGGTGACAGGGATGTTGGCTCTTGGATGTGCTGGCTAATCTTGAGTGTCAACTTGATGATTTTAAGTCATCTAGGAGATAATCCTCTGGGATTATCTGTGAGCAAGTTTTCAGGGAGGTTAAACTGAAGAAGGGTGGTCTGCCCTGAGTGTGGGAGCTGTTATTCCATGGGGCTAGAGTCCTGGACTGAATAAAAGGGAGGAAGTAAACTGGGCACTAGCATCCATGTCTCTTTTTCCTGACTATGGACACAATATAACTAGCCACCTCGTCTCCTGTCACCATGGTTTCATCACCACGATGGGCTGTACTGTCAAACTGTGAGACAAGACAAGCCCCTCCTCCCTAAGTTGCTCTTGTCGGTATTTTGTGCAGCAAAGATAAAGTAACTGAAGTATTAAGGAAGACTCTTCCAGCCGTGCAGGAAGACTTTCCCTGTGACCTCACATGACCTCCGTTATTATTCCAGACAAGCTGACAAGGGTACAGAGGTAGCTCCTCAGACCTTCACTTTCGCACGTATTAACTAACAACGAGGATAGTGCTGAGAACAATGGTGGTGGTGGAAGCTCATAGATATTAAGTCAGTGACAAAACTGGAAGATAAAAAATTGCAGCTTTGATCTAGCTAAGTGAGATCAGCATTCATTATCGTCCTTTACTTGAAATTAGAGAGTAATTTAAAATTGAGGTGTGTAAAGTTCCCTTGTGTGGTTAAGCCCACTACTAATACTCTGCATTATACTTTTTCAACTCCGCAGTATCACTTGATCAGTCCCTCAAAAGAGGGACTTAATAGCAAAAGAAGCTGGGAAATCATGAGGCAAAGTTTAAAGTTGTGGGATTTATCTAAGCACTAGCTACAGGGAAGGAAGCATCGCCAAGGAAGTATTCTCTTTCATTCATTCCCTAATTATTGATTGATTATCTTCTACTGTCTGGCAAATTCAACAAATGAAATCAGATTTACTTCACAGCAAAATTTCCAATGCCCCTTTCAAGAAAAGATGAAACAGGACTGGACTGAAACACAAGGAGTTCAGAGCTGTGACGTCCGCCTGGACAGAGATAATGGTGGCCTAAACTACAGTGTAACTCAGCAATTAACAGAAAAACAGGCAAGTTCAAGGGGACCACCGGGAGGTATGATCAGCTCATTTGAAAAGATAATTCTTACAATCAGGAGGAAAAGAGAAGCTTTGGATACCATTCAATATTAAGGTCATAATACCTATAGTTGAAATTAGCATTTACCATGTATCTTTACATATATAAAATGTTTGCAAGCCTGATGAGGGCAGGATGCTACAAAGCACTTGCATATGTGTGTGTACTCACTAGCTGGGTAACCTTGGAAAGGTTTCCCTAAATGCTTTGTCACATTTCAGTAAGTCAATGTATGTCCTAGACCACATAAACTTTTGTTTTTAGTCACTGGGAAATTCTCCTATAACCTTAACACTCCAGCAAATACATCCACCCACATGCTCTTTGTCAACCCATACTACCATGTCAGCAAACATCTCAGCTTGGATCTCAGCAACAAAGGCACCATACAGCAAAACTCAGCACATTCTGCAACACCAGGGCTAACCTATAGATAATGAGGAATGGCAAAGGAAGGCCAGCTCTCTTTGCTGTCATTTTTTTTTTTCTGAACAATGTTTTCCCATTGACAGTTATAAGGGACAAGTGTACAATTTAAATTTTGGTAGTTCCACTTTTAAAGTAACAAAGAGTCCAGAAATAGGACCGCATAGACATGACCACTTAGTCTTACTTGAGAAACAAAGACACTGCAATGAATGAAGAGTGATCTTTTCAAATTGATTCAACTGGCCATACCTAGATTGTAGAAAGAATTTATGACTTCAGGTTCACACAGAGGTTTTAGATATGACATTGTGGTGGCTTGAAAGAAAGTGGCCCCCAAAGGCAGTGGCACTATTAGGAGGTGTGGCCTTGTTGGAGTAGGTGTGGCCTTGTTGGAGGAAGTGTGTCACTGTAGGGTGGGTTTTGAGGTCTCCTTTACTCATGCTTTGCTCAACACACATGAAGTTTTCAGGGAATAGAAATATTTTTTAAGAACAGTATTATTTTAAGCAAGTGGCTTTTTGGTAAGACGTGCTAGAGGATAGCTTGGCAGTGCCTTTCAAAACTAAAAATGGTTTTTATCATACAGCCCCCAACTTGCAATACTGAACATTTTTATTCCAGAGAAATCAGAACATATATTCATGGAGGGACTTGTAAGTTACTATTCACAGCAGCTTTACTTGTACTTGCCCCGAAATGTGGCAAACCCAAATGACCTTCAGTGGAGAAATAATTAAATAAACTGTGGTAGTCTATGCTATGAGATAACTACTCAGCATGGTAAAGAGAGGACATTATCTGAACAAATCCTAGGAAATGACACTGGATGAATAACCGTGCAGTTTTGTCTTTATTATGGAAGTGATAATGTAAGACTACACGTAATAAAACTGATGTAAACATACATTTCATTAGTTAAGCAAGGTCAGCATGACACCGGAGTGTGACAAGTCAGAGAGCTGGAGAACCTGAAGTCTTAATGTCCAAAACCAGGAGAAGATTAGTCTCCTATTTCCAAGAGATGGAAGGAAGAAACAGCTTTGTTTAACTTTGTTTTGCCCAGGCCCTTAGACAATTAGCTAGTGTCTTTGATACTACTGAATAGAAGACCTTCCTTACTCAATCTATAGATTCAAATACCAATTTCTTCCAGAAAAATCACTCATAGACACATCCAGAAAGAGTACTTTGTTAACTACCTGTAGAACCCTTAACCCAAAAAATTAATACCTAAGGTTGACTATTGTACACTCACAGGAAACACTATGTCATGGTAAATCTAAATAATCATATGAATTGTACTGATGTCCATTTCTGGCTTAAATACTATACTTACATAACATCATTACACTGGAGGATGTTATTTATAGGCAAGGTACTTGGTACCTTCTTTCTCGCCAAAACCTCCTGTGAGTTTATAATTATTTCAAAATTAAAATGTTACAATAAGAAAAAAATAAGTAAAAGATTTTTCTGAATGTCAACTTAAGTTATTATTTTAAGCTCATCTTTTAATATTCCATACACACAATTCTCTGAAAGTTCCTTTTTCTATTAATTCATATTTTGTGCACACAAAGTTGAAGAAGGTGACACTTAGCTAAAGGACAAAGGACGTTCACATACATTTTAATGAAGTTTACATGACTGATGATTATTTTCCACAGTCTGATGCCATATGTTTTTTTTTCAGATGACAAATGTATTTACAACTGCAATGGTAATGAGATGGCTCTTTCTTGAATTATTATTTCTTCATACAAAAGAAATTGGCAGTGAGAAAGCAATTCACAGACAAAAATCTAATGCTGATGCTCTCATTACAATAAGCAAGGTTGAAGCCACTCTCCCAAGTCTATTAAAGCTGAATCTGTATTCACCTCTTTAAAACTCACTTATCCTGACACAGTTGAGTGGTAGAGGAAATGTACCACCTACTTGTCCAACAGGATTCAACATTATATTTTTAACTGCCATAAGTAGATGATGGGAGACTAGTTAGACAGATGAAAAGATAAGAATAGAAAGCCCCAGGTAGGCTCAAGCACTGATAAGCACATGAAGATAATAAAGGCATGTTCTACCTACAAATCTGCCAGCTTGCTTAATAAATGGTGTCAATAGAAGTTTACCATGAAGAAACAAAAAGGAAAACTGTGAAAAGTAGATGTCCCCCTGAAGCATTAAGGTACTAAAGCATGGGAATCAGCTTCATGCTGAGGTCAAACCAGGAAACATATTAAGGGTGCATCCTTTTGAGTGTTTTTAAGGGAAATCTGCATTTTCATGTAGTATTGACAGCAACTATTTCAAACACTTTTAAACCAATGTGTATCTAAGCTGTATTAGCGTCCTAAGACTTATATAACAAATGATCAAAAACTGGTTGGCTGAGAGCAGCAGAAATGCATCTTATCCAGGCTTGAGGTGAGGAGTCTGAAGTCAAGGAATTGGCCGAACTGGTTCCTTCTGAAGGCTCCAAGGGAGACTATTCCTGCTCCCCCTCCCAGATCCTGGTATTGTACGTTTCATGTGGTGTTCCTTAGCTGGTAGTTCATCAGTACAATGTCTGCCAAGTTTATTATACCGCCTTCACCATATCTTCAGTGCCAAAATTGCCCTCTTTGTGTAAAGACACCAATCATTGGATTGAAGCCCATCCTAATTTAATACTACCTTGTGCTAACTTGATCCCCTCTGGAAAGATCCTACTTCAAATAAGGTCACATTCACAGGTACTGAAGGTAAATAGTTGAACACATTCTTTTGTGGGATACAGTAAGCCAGTATACAAACCAAACAATCTGCTGATGCACTCCAGCATAGATTATCAGCTTTTACTATCTACTTGATAGCGAAAAAATATCCAATTGGAATAATTCCAAATACATTAAAATATTTTATATAAAAAGTTACAAAATATTTAAATAAATTCTTGTCCACTCAAGAGAGAAATACATTGTAAGTGTACCACAAAACAAAAATTCATACATAAAATAAGATTGGTACATTTATATGAATTGAGTTAAATTTTCTGGGCTTAATAATAGTGAGAGACCAGGTCATCCAGACAGAAAATAAACAGAGAAATAGTGGAAACTAACAGATGTTATGACTCAAAGGGCCTAACAGAGATCTACAGAACATTTCACCCAAACACAAAAGAATATACTATCTTCTCAGCACCACATCGAACCTTCTCCAAAACTGACCATATACTCCATCACAAAGCAAGTATCAACTTATACAAAAGAATTGAAATAGCCCCCTGTATCTTATCAGACCATCATGGATTAAAGCTGGATTTCAACAACAGAAAGCATAGAAACTCATGGAAAGTGAACAACTCTCTACTGAGTTACCACTGGGTCAAGGGGAAAAAAAAAAAATTTAAAAGACTTCCTAGAACTCAATAGAAATGAATGCACAAAATACTCACATTTATGGGACACGATGTAAGCAGTGCTAAGAGGAATGTTCATAGCACTAAATGCCTTCATGAAGAATTTAAAGAGATCTCACACTAGTGACTTAACGGAACACCTGGACGCTCTAGAACAAAAAGAAGCAGACACACCTAAGAGGAGTAGATGGCAAGAAATAAGCTAAAGGCTGAAATATCAACAAAATAGAAACAAAGAGAGCTGTACAAAACATCAATGAAACAAAGAGTTAGTTCTTCAAGAAAATCAACCAAATAGATAAATCCTTATCCAAACTAACTAAAAGGCAGAGAGAGAATATCAAAATCAACAAATCAGAAATGAAAAGGTTATAACAACAGACTCCAAGGAAATCCATCTTTCAAAAACTTGTACTCCATAAAATTGGAAAATCTAAAAGAAATACACAAATTTCTTGATAGATACCACTTACCAAAGTTAAATCAAGATCAGATAAACAATTTAAATACACTGATAACTCCTAAGGAAATAGAAGTAGTCATAAAAATCTGCCAACCAAAAATAAACCAGGGCCAGGAAGTTTTACTGCAGAATTCTACCAGACTTCCAAAGAAGAGCCAATAACAATACTCTTCAAATTATCCCACAAAATAGAACAGAAGGAGCATTGTCAAGTTCTTTCTATGAGGTCACAGTCATACTCATATCCAAACCACACAAAGGCTCAACAAAGAGAATTACAGACTAATTTCACTCATTGATGCAAAAAATACTCAAGAAAATACTGGTAAACCAAATCCAAGAAAATAACAAAAAGACCATGTACCATGACTAAGTACGCTTCATCCCAGAGATGCAGGGATGGGTCAACATATGAAAATCTGTCAATGTAATCTACCATATAAACAAACTGAAAAGAAAAAATACATGACCATCTCATTAGAGACTGAAAAAGCCTTTGACAAAATCTAACACCACTCCATGATAAAAGTTCTGGAGAGATCCAGGATACAAGGGACATAACTAAAATTAATAAATCAATATACAGTAAGCCAATTGCCGACATCAAATTAAATAGAAACTTAAAGCAATTCCACTAAAATCAAGAACAGGACAAGCTGTTCACTCTCTCCATACCTATTCAATATAGTACCTGAAGTTCTAGCTAGAGCAATAAGACAAGTAAAGGAAATCAAGGGGATACAAATTGGAATGAAAGAAGTCAATGTAGCATGCTTTTTCTTTGGGGCCACCAACTAGCTCCCAGATAATGATACAGAGACTTATTATTAGATATGAAGGCCCAGACTTACCTTATGCTTGTCCTACTAGCTCTTATAACTTAATTTAACCTGTTTCTCTTCATCTATGTTTTGCCTCAGGGCTTTTAACCTTTCTTTCATTCTGTATTTCCTATTCTGTGTCTGGCTGGATGGCAGCTGCCTGGCTAACTGATCCCAAGCATCTCCTTATTCTCCCTCATTCTCTCTCTGCTCTCCCTGAGCCTAAACTCCTCCTACTACTTATTCTTTCTGCCCACCAGTCCAGCCTATCCCTCTACTGTGTAGTTATTGGCCATTCAGCTTTTTAATTAAACCAATCAGGTGCCTTAGGCAGGCAAGGTAAAACAGCTACACATCTTTACACAATTAAACAAATGAAGCATAAACAAATGTAACAAAACTTTACATAGTTGAACAAATGTAGCACAAACAAATGTAACATACCTTTACATATTAAAGTAATATTCCACAACATAAACAAATGTGTCACATCTTTACATCGTTAAAACAATATTCCACAAGCAAAAGTATCATTAGTCACAGATGACATTATTAAGCAACCCCAAAAACTCTACCAGGGAATTCCTACATCTGATAAGCACCTTTAATCAAGTGGTTGGATATAAGATTAAATAAAAAAAAATCAGTAGTCCCTCTATATACAAAGAATAAATGGGCTGAGAAAGAAATCACAGAATCAACGTCCTTTACAATACCCTCAAATAATATAAAATATCTTGGTGTAACTCTAACCAAGCAAGTGAAAGACCTATATGACAAGAACTTCAAGTCTTTGAAGGAAGAAATTGATGATGGAAAAACTAAAAACCCAGGCTGGCTATAACACTCTTGTACAATAAGAGAACTTCTGGAGGTATCACCATCACTGATTTCAAGCTCTACTACAAAACTACAGTAATAAAAATCACATGGCATTGGCATAAAAACAAACAGGTGAATCAATGGAATGGAGTCAAAGACCCAGAAGTAAATCCATACACCTATGGACACCTGATTTTTGACAAAGAAGACAAAGCTGTACAATGGAAAAAAGAAAGCATCTTCAACAAATGATGGTGGTCTAACTGAATGTCAGCATGTAGAAGAATGCAAATAGATCCGTATCTATTATCCTGCATAAAACTCAAGTCAAAGTGGATCAAAGACCTCAACATAAATCCAATTATACTAAACCTGATAGGAGAGAAGGTGGGAAGTAGCCTTGAATTCATTGGCATAGGAGACAACTTCCTGAACAGAATACCAATAGCACAGGCACTAAGACTGACAATTAATAGGATAAAATGTCAGTCTACAGAATGGGAAAGGTCTTCAACAACTCAACATCCTACAAAGGGCTGATTTCACAAATATATAAAGAACTCAAGAAACTAGATACCAACAAAACAATCCAATTTAAAAATGGGGTACAGAGCTAAACACAAAATTCTCAGCAGAAAAATCTCAAATGGCCAAAAGAAAACACTTAAGGAGATTTTCAACATCCTTAGCTGTTTCAAAATATTTGTTTATGCTATGTGAAGATGTATTGCTGTGATTTGTTTAATAAGACCCAAATGACTAATTGCTAGGCAGGAGAAAATAGGTGTGATTTCCAGGGAGAGAGAGAATTCTGGGAAGAAGAAAGGCAGAGACAGAGATGCCAGTGAGACACAAAACAAGTCATACATATAGTACAGAGGAGAGGTAATGGAGTCACATGACAGAACATAGTTTAATAGAAAAAGGTTAATTAAGTTATAAGAGCTAGTTGGCAAAAGGCCTAAGCTAAGGCGAAGCTTTCATAATAATATGTTCCCATGTTGTTATTTGCAGGCTAGCCATTCAAGATAGTCTGACAAGAAAGCTTACTACACTTAGCCATTAGGGAAATACATATCAAAATGACTCCAAGATTCCATCTTACACCTGTCAGAATGGCTAATATCAAAAACATAAGCATCAGTTCATTCTGGAGAGGATGTAGAGCAAGGCGAACACTCTTCCATTGCTGGTGGGAATGCAAACTTGTACAACCACTTTGGAAGTCAGTGTGGCAGTTTCTCAGTAAACTGGGAATCAATCTACACAGGTATACCACTCTTGGGCACATACCCAAAGGATGCTCAATCATACCACAAGGACACTAGCTCAACTATGTTCATAGCAGCTTTGTAATAGTGAGAACCTGAAAACAATCTAGATGTCCCTCAACTGAGGAATGGAAAAAGAAAATGTGGTACATTTACACAATTGAATATTACTCAGCTATTAAAAACAAGGACACCAGGAAATTTGAAGGCAAATGGATGGAACCAGAAAAAAACTCATGCTGAGTTAAAAAAAAAAAAATCATCCAGTCTGAGAAATACAAACACAGTATGTACTCACTCATAAGTGGATATTATCTATAAAACAAAGGATAACTGTGCCACAATCCACAGACCCAGAGAGACTAGGTATCAAGGAAGGTTCATGCAGGGGGTGGGGGGTGGAGGGGTAGGAGACTCCTAGATATCCCTGGGAAGGGAAAATAGAGATTTTGTGAGTAGAGTGAGGGCAGGTGGGAATGGGAACATGAGCCATCAGGTTGAGGAGAGGCAGAGGGGCACAGTACTAAAAGAGACTATTTGAAAGGGGGAGCATTTCAGGGCCAGTTAAAAACCTGGCACAAGGGAATCTCCCAGGAATCTATAAGGATGACCCAAGTTAATTATCCTAGCATATATATCCATGGATATATAGCCTAAACTGGCCATCTCCTGTGACCAGATTGGTACCTAGTCCAATTGTCATCAGAGAGGTTTCATCCAGCAACTGATGGCAACAGATGTAGACCCACAGTCAAACATTAGGCAGAGATTGGGGAATCCTGAAGAGGAAGAGAAAGGATTCTAGGAGCCAGAGGGGTCATCCAAAAGAAAACTCACAGAATCATAGGGGCTCACAGAGACTGAACCAACAACCAGGGAGCCTGCATGAGACTGACTTAGACACTCAGCATATATGTTACAGTTGTGTAGCTTGGTCCTCTTGTGGGACTCCTAACAGTGAGAACAAGGACTGTCTCTGACTCTTTTACTAACTTTTGGAACCCTACACCCCATACTTGGTCACCTTGCCCAGCCTTAACATGGGGAGGAGCTTAGTCTTACTGCAACTTGATGTGCCATGTTTTGTTGATATTCATGGGAGACCTGTCCCTTCCTAAACAGAAATGGAGGAGGAGTAGTTTGGGGCAAGGGACTGGAAGGAGAGGAAGGAGGGAAACTGTGGCCAGGATGTAAAATGAACAATAAGCATGGTTGGGTACATCTTTAATCCCAGGACACTACAGGCAGAGGCAGGTAGATCTCTATGAGTTCAAGGCCAGCATGGTTTACATACCAAGTTCCAGGCTAGTCAGGGCTGCACACTGAGATCTTATTTTAAAAAAATAAGCAAATTGACTCTCAATGGTAACAAGAGGGTAGTGGTTACAAACACCATCATTACATACACCACCAGTGTAAATTATCCACTCTTTTTCAGGACCACTTTACTATCTGGTATCAAGTCTTAAAGCATGTCTGTCTAGAGTACTCAGTAAATGACAAAGCCAAGTGGGCATAGCACCTGCCTGTAATTCCAGCATTCAGAAGAGAAGACAGAGCATTGCTGAAGTAAGCTGGCTAGCTAAACTAGCCATATTGGCAAGCTCTGAGCTCAACTGAGACCCTGCCTCAAACTATAAAGTATGGAATGGTTGAGGAAGACTCCTTACATCAATCTCAGGTATATTCACACCACACACACACACACACACACACACACACACACACACATGATTTTTAAAAGTGGAATAATTGTCACTATGATATTCATTGTCATTCCTGGTTGGTAACATTGTGGATAAATTTTCTTTTTAAAATCTGTATTTTCATGAATTACTTTTACATGAATTAATGATTTTAAGAAAGAGAAGTATTTTTGCTATTTCCCCTTTTATGTTGGAAAAAACAATTTATTCTATAGTGAACTATACACAGTCTCACTAGAAATGATCAAATTATTGATCTATGAAGAATGCACACCTTAGGGACTGGTCCTGTTGACTGGTCTTAACTTACACAACGCCACAGCACATAGACGCCATCACTGGAGGCAGATCTGTGGGAATAGGTGAATCTTTCTTCTGAGATCAGAATTCAGTTTGCAGGGATGACTCCTTGTTTTCCTTGGCCCATAAGAAGCTCTGAGATTACTTGCTGTCTTCAGACACTTTGATTTATAGGCAGATCTGAGTACACTTTCCCAAAGGAAAGGGAATGCTACTGTGCACAGACTGTGGGAATAAACAATGTTGATGTTTGACAGCAGAAAAATCAATGAAGGGAACAATGAAAGAGAATTTGAGAACAAAGAAAAGAAAATATTATTAAAAATTATATACAAAACATGTAAATAATTATGGTATTTTCTTTTCATAAGTTTTTATATGGTACTCCACCTAACTGCATGAAACAAATTATTCATTTCTCAGAACATGTTTGAGGACAAATCATAAAAAAAAAAAAATTCCCAGTCAGATACTGAGAGGAATTTGTGAGAGTTAAAAAGTACAAGAAACCATTACAAAATAGGCTAATTAAATCCCATCCCATGGTAGACAGGTACATAAACTCTTATTTTTTTTTTTTATTTTTTTCCTTCCTGGCTCATATTTTTCTAATTAATCAACAATGAAGGAAGGCATATTGATATCTTCAAATAGTTGTGGCTATTCTAGTTCTCCCTAGAGATGTTAATGTGTTAATTTACATGGCAAGGGGGAAGGTAAAGATTGCTTTTCTTGCTGGTTTGACAAAATGCCTGGCAGAAGCAACTTAAAAAGGACGTTGTGTCGGCTCATGGTTTGAAGGGTTAAAGCCCATCATGGCACTGGGAGTATGAAGAGGATGGATGATCACAGAGTGTCTACCATTCAGGGAGCAGAGAGAGGGTATGCTCCCTTTCATTCAGTCTGGGACTACAGCCCATGGAGTAGGTCTTCTCTGTTCAGAGAAATCCCTCCAGAAATATCCCATGGAACCACACAGAGGATTATTTCCTAGGGGGTTCCAAATCTAGTCCTGACAATAAAACTTAACTATAACAAGTTCAACCTGTGCCAACTTGACATACAAACACATCACATTAAATCATGAACATTTCTTGGGCTGGAGAGATGGTTCAGTAGGTAAGGGCACTGGCTGCTCTAACAGAGGATCTGAATTCCATTCCCATCACCCACATGGCCACCCAACCATCTGGAACTCCAGTTCCAGGACATCCAATATCTTCCTCTGGCATCTGTGGGCACCAGACTTGCAAATCCTGAATATTAGGCACATACACAGGCAAAACATCCACACATAAAGTAAAATAAAATAAATTTTTAATTGTAACATTTCTTACCTTACCTTCCACTTCTGAGTGCAACCAAGGGCAATAGCAATACTCCCTATAATATTACTGAGAGTCTCTTGAACAACCCTGACCAGAAACTTCAAAGAGGGCTTGTCATGTTTGGTGTTGAGTTTTGGTTAAATGGTTGTTAGTTCTTGGAGGGAATCATTGTCAGCAAAAATAGGAAACTTCTATTTAAACTATACATGCATATTTATTCACTGGTTTGATCTTTTTAGTTATTACATTTATTTGTTTGGGTTGGGAATGTACCAAGGGTTTCGTGTGGCAGTCAGAGGATAGCTTTTGGGAGTCATCCCTCCTTTTCTGCCATGTGAGTCACAGAAACGCAGCTCAGGCCCCCAGTAGTGCCTCTACCTGCTGACTCATTTGTCCATCTCCAAAATAGACTTTATTTATCAAGCTAAAGAACATGTTTCTACTCTGAAAAACTCTACAAACAGGTCAGGAGATATAACTAAAAAGACATACACAAGAATATTAAAACTTTATGTAAATGTGTGTTTAGCCAAATGTGAAAGAAGAGAAAGTAGGATATAGTGATTTTTTATTTGTATTGAAATGTGATTTTATTCGTATGTTAATAAAGTTGCCTTGAGGTCAGAGCAAGCCAGAGCAGAAGCTGGGCGGTAGTGGTGCATGCCTTTAATCCCAGCACTTGGGAGGCAGAGCTAGGTAGATCTCTGTGTGTTCAAGGACACAGCCAGCATGGCAGACACATGCCTTTAATCTCAATACCAACCATAGAAGACCTGGAGGTCTGTACAAACAAGCAGTGATGAGGAGGTCATGTGGCTGGGTTTACAACCAATGAGAAAACAGCACAGAGAGTCTATAAAAAAGACAGGACACACAGATAGGTCTCTTGTGGAGAGGAAGGACAGCAGAAGCAGTGAAGGGTAAGGCTCTCAGCTATTGCTCTGACCTCGTGGCTTTTAACTCTGCAATTGGTTCTGTGTTTCTTATTTAACAAGACAGTTACATCTACAGCAGGAAGTAATCTTGAACGCATTGGCACCAGAGATCACTTCCTAAATATAACACCAGTAGCACAGACACTGAGGGAAATAATCAATCAACGGGACCTGTTGAAACTGAGAAGCTTTTGCAGAGCAAAGGATACAGTCAACAAGACAAAGAGACAGCCTACAGAATGGGAAAAGTACTTCACCAACCCCACATCTGACAGAGGGCTGATATCCAGAATATATAAAGAACTCAAGAAATTAGACATCAAAATGCCCAACAGTCCAATTAAGAAATGGGCTATAGAACTAAACAGAGAATTCTCCACAGAGGAAGTTCAAATGGCTGAAAGACATTTAAGGAACTGCTCAACATCCCTATTTATCTGGGAAATGCAAATCAAAACGACTCTGAGATACCACCTTACACCTGTCAGAATGGCTAAGATCAAAAGCACAGAAGACAGCTTATGCTGGAGAGGATGTGGAGCAAGGGGACTCTCCTCCACTGCTAGTGGGAATACAGCCACTTTGGAAATCAATATAGCGCTTTCTTAGAAAATTGGGAATCCATCTCCCCCAAGACCCAGCTGTAGCACTCTTGGGCATATACCCAAGGAATGCTCAATCATACCACAAGGGCATTTGCTCAGCTATGTTCATATCAGCATTGTTTATAATAGCCAGAACCTGGAAACAAACTAGATGCCCTTCAACTGAAGAATGGATAAAGAAAATGTGGTACATATACACAATGGAGTACTACTCAGCAGAGAAAAACAATGGCATCATGAGGTTTGCAGGCAAATGGATGGATCTAGAAAAAAACATCCTGAGTGAGGTAACCCAGACTCAGAAGGACAAACACGGTATGTACTCACTCATAGTAGGATACTCAATGTAAAACAAAGATGACTAGACTGCTACTCACAACTCCAGGGAGGCTACCTAGAAAACAGGACCCTAAGAAAGACACAGGGATCGCCCAATGACAGAGAAATGGATGAGATCTACATGAACAACCTGGATGACAGTGGGAGTAATGAAGAGCAAGGTTCGAGGGAAAGAAAGCTTATGGGAGCAGGATATCCCAGCTGGATCAAGAACAGAAAGGGAGAACAAGGAATAACAGACCATGGTAAATGATGACAAGGAATAGGCAGAGTGCTGGAGAGGTCCCCAGAAATCCACAATGATACATCCTCTGTAGACTGCTGGCAATGGTTGAGAGAAAGCCTGACCTGACCTAGTCTGGTGAACAGATGGCCAAACACCCTAATGGTCATGCTGGAACTGTCATCCAATAACTGATGGAAGTGGATGCAGAGATCCTCAGCCAGGCCCCAGGTGGAGCTCCAGGAGTCCAATTGTCGAGAAAGAGGAGGGACTGTAAGAGTGTGGATTGTTGAGCCCAAGATTGGAAAAACACAGGGACAAATAGCCAAATGGATGGAAGCACATGAATTATCAACCAAAGGCTGTGGAGCCTCCAGCTGGATCAGGCCCTCTGGATAATGAGACAATTGAATAGCTTGAACTGTTTGGGAGGCACCCAGGCAGTGGGACCCGGACCTGTCCTTAATACATGAGCTGGCTGTTTGGAACCTTGGGCTTACACAGGGACACTTTGCTCAGCCTGGAAGGAGGGGACTGGACCTGCCTGTACTGAATCTACCATGTTTCAATGAATCCCCAGGGGAGTCTTGGCCCTGGAGGAGATGGGAATGGAGGGCTGGGTTATTGTGGATTTCTGGGGACCTCTCCAGCACTCTTCCTATTCCTGTTCTCATGTGGTCATCATTTAACATAGTCTGTTATTCCTTGTTCTCCCTTTCTGTTCTTGATCCAACTGGGATCTCCTGCTCCCCTAAGCTTTATTTCCCTCAAATATTGCCCTTCATTACTCCCACTGTCGTCCAGGTTGTTCATGTAGATCTCATCCATTTCTCTGTCATTGGGTGATCCCTGGGTCTTTCCTAGGGTCCCATTTTCTAGGTAGCCTCCCTGGAGTTGTGTAGCAATCTAGTCATCTTTGTTTTACAGCACAGATCCTCAGCCAGGCTCCAGGTGGAGCTCCAGTTATCCATTTGTCGAGAAAGAGGAGGGACTGTAAGAGCGTGAATTGTTGAGAGCAAAATTGCAAAAAGCACAGGGACAAATAGCCAAATGGATGGAAGCACATGAATTATCAACCAAAGGCTGTGGAGCCCCCAGCTGGATCAGGCCCTCTGGATAATGAGACAATTGAATAGCTGAACTGTTTGGGAGGCATCCAGGCTGTGGGACCTGGACCTGTCCTTAGTGCGTGAGCTGGCTGTTTGGAACCTTGGGCTTACACAGGGACACTTTGCTCAGCCTGGAAGGAGGGGACTGGACCTGCCTGTACTGAATCCACCATGTTTCAATGAATCCCCAGGGGAGTCTTGGCCCTGGAGGAGATGGGAATGGAGGGGAAGAGCTGGGGGGAAGGTGAGGGTAGGGGTAGGAGGGGGGAGGACAGGGGAACCCATGGCTGATGTGTAAAATTAAAACACAAATATAATAATAATAATAATAATAATAATAATAATAATAATAATAATAATAAAAAGAAAAAGAAAAATATACCAAAAATAGCTCTTTACTTTTATTAAACAATCTATACTTACAATAGGAATTTAATATCTATATCCCAGATACAGATATGAAAGAGGACATTCCTATTTGTTTTCTAAAAGGAAGAATTTAAACACAACAGTGTGCATTAAAATATATAAAGAGCACTATCCTCAAGTACAGGAGGAAAACTTATGTGGAATGATGGGCTGGGGCCAGTATACAGCAGCCCAGCTTCTAACTGTGAGCACAGAACAGTATTCACCCTATAAATATCAAAACTGACAAAGTGCCAAGACGCCACCCACTGGAACAAAAGGATTTAAACTTTAGAGTCATTGGAGCGAAATCTCTGAATAATTCTCGCTATGCCTTAAGAAATGCCCTGAAGATAATCCATCAATTAAATGCTGGAAAACAGTAAAGCCACCATCAATCTAGAATTAATTACAGCTGACTCAGAACTGATTGGGGCAATGCATGCCATAGAACACAAAGATGGATGTGGAAATGTCAACTCAGACTATTTATCATAGCTGAAACTAGTTGTTTATGACTTTAAGTTTTCCTACACTTGTCAGCAGCATTTCTGGACTTACAGAAACAATAAAACCAGGATGATCTACCCTTTCCCAACATCCTTGTCATTACTGGGTTATTCCCATTTGAAGTTGCCCCGTGGAAGTAGCACTGTTTATACAGCTAAATTATAGCCTTAGTTTTATATTTAATATTTATAGTTGCTTTTATTGCCAGCTAGCTGTTGTAGGTTTCAGGCTGAACATAATCTGGAATTAGATGAGCAAAATTTGGCCCTGAACCAACATTTGACACATAGAATATAATTGTTCTGGTTTCCAGGTCCAGGAACCTGGTTCTGGTTAATGGCCAGGAACCAAGAGATGCAAACTTAAACTAGTCTTTGTAAGCACTGAGAAATTATGGAGAATGGGAAAATGTTCTTAAAAAATGGAGATGACAAATGTTGGTTGTATTTTGATACAGTCATAAACAGAGGTCTCAGGATTATAAGCACATTTGAAACTGATTTTGAAAAAAATTTGAAACAAGTTTTTAAAATGGGTATTTTCTGACATCAAAGAAACCAGAAATCCTCCCAGCACTAGGGAACCCAGTAAACACTTCTCAGACAGCTTTCACATAATTGCTTCTCCAGAACAAAAACAGAACCCAGAGCCCTTGGAAGCTTTAATTTCAGAAAGGCATTCAGCATGGGAGCTCATTAAGGTAAAGCTTGGCTGCACAGAGTCACAGAGTCAAGAAATATCAGAGAAGTGACCCCAAGTGACCCATTCAAATAGTCCTGTTGACCACTTCATTTAACCACCTAGATGAAGAGTCAGGGCCTTGTGTGAAATTTACAGAGGAAATGAAAATGAGAAGTGTAGAGGAAAGCACCAGGACCAGCAATCCCTGCAAACACTAAGCAGAGGACAAAGGCTAGGAAGCAAAATGCATTATTGTGAGTACACAGCAGCCATGATGGTGACAGCAACTCTAACCCAGTAAAAACAGGAAGGAAA